>NC_056732.1:1606968295-1607128790 GCF_019279795.1 Protopterus annectens
TGACAAAATTTCCCAATTACGCCTGAGTATTTCGACAATTCCATCTGCATCCAAATTGAAAGTGGTAATAAAACTAAGCTTCCTATCAGGCTCCTCCTTTCTGACCTGATAGGCTACCTGACCTCTACCATTATTCCGATCAGGCCTGCCCAAAATGGGTTGGTAAATGCCATCCGCTCTCTTTTTAATCACCACTTTTGCCACCACTGCCACTAAACCACTAGGATATCCCCTCTTCAAAAACATTTCTGATATAAACTTCACTTCTTCCCTAAATGTGGCATCTTCACTCACCATTCTAGCAGCCCTCACAAGCTGCCCCTTAATGATGGACTTTTTTTGTACATAAGGATGCCAACTATCAAAATTCAAATATGAATTGGAAAAAGTAGGTTTACGATAGATGCTCAAGGTAAGTTTTGCAGTTTCCTTATCAGTCTTTAAGCCCACATCTAGATATGTTATACCTTCCACACTATAATCATAGGTAAACTTTAAAAATTCCACATTGGCATTAATATAGTCAAAAAAAAGTTTGCAGTAACCCTATACTGCCTTTCCATACTAGAAATATGTCATCCAAAAAACGAATGTAACACATAATATACTCTCTGAATCCACACTTGAAGACATATTCTTGCTCCCAGAACGACATCATGTAATTTCCAAAAATGGGGGCACAAGCTGCCCCCATGGCTACACCTGTAGCCTGCTTAAAATACTGTCCCTCAAAATGAATGTAATTGTTTTTCAATACAATTTCCATCAAAGTAAGCAACATATTAATGGTGTCCTGGTCGTATTTTTCCTGTTTTTACTAACTGATATTCCAGCCATTCGAGGCCAGTCTCATGTAGAATGACAGTAAACAAATTACATACATCAATGGTAACCAGTATTTTGTCTTTACATGTACAGATGCTGTTTAACTTTTCTAAAAAATGCCAAGAATCCCTACAAATATAATCAAAACTTTCCAACCCTTTGCGTAACTGTGTCCAAAAATTTACTAATAAAGCAGGTCTTTCTCCGCTTACCATCTACTCTGGGTCTAAACTTTCGGTTAATCAACCCCTTATGAATTTTGGGGATACCAAATATAGACACCATAGTGTGGTCATTTCGTACATAATTATACTGTTTTTCATCTAGCTGCCCTTCCAGCACCATGTCCTCCAACCTCAAATCAACAGTTCTATACATAAGATTGATTTTATTAATTGAACATTCCTTATGTACCTCTTCCATTAATAAAGCATTCATAGCATTAGAATAATCCCCAGAATCCATAATCACCAAGCCGCTTCCCTTATCTGGCTTCATGACACGAATACTGGGGTCTTTAACTATTTCCTCCAATAAATGCTATTCTTCTTTAGTTAAATTATAGTCAAATACGTTCTTTTCTTTCATTAGCTGTCTTATTTCATTTTCACAAACATTTTCATATATACCAATAAACTTATTTGTTGGTGGACTGAATGTACTTGGCTTCCTTAAATTAATAACTTCTTCCTGGATTTGTGTATTAGTAAACCACATTTTGCAATTTAATTTTCGTACAAATAATTTGAGGTCAATAAGTACTTGTGCCACATTACCTCTCCTACTCGGAACAAAGGTTAAACCTTTGGATAACAAATTTGCATACTCAAAGGTTACAGGTCTACTGGAATAATTATAAATCTTAAAATCACCACTATTATTTGTAATAATATCCGGTACTAAACATTTTTTATTTAACAAAGCTATTATAGCATCAATGTCTTCCTGTTCATTAATACAATCCATACTAGCTTCATCCAAATGCTGTTCAGTTAAACTGGAAGCCAAATCTAAACATTCAGGCATCATATTGTCATTTGGCATACTAAAATCAACAGTTAATTCACTACTATTATTTTCTGGGACCAAAGATTCATGTTGCCACCCACCAGAGGCAACACACATTATTTCTACAGTAAAATTTTGCAGTTCACCATCAAAAAATTGCATATTACACTCATTACTATTAATATTGCCATGTAATGCATTACATTCTCCATTTTGGTCATTTTCCACATCAAATAACACATTACAATCTTTTATTCCATAAAACCCTTCCCCATCAGTTTCAAGAGTCTCAATAGTCATTTCGGATAGCAGTACACTACCCTCCTGCTGGTTGACATCAAAATCTTTAAAAGGACTTACTTCTGAGCACTCAGAGTCCACGGGTTGCTTTAATTCCATTTGAAGAAGTTCCGATCCCTTTGGTTCTTCGGTCTCACCCCTTGGTGATTGTATTCCCCTCTGTCCATCTCCAAAAAAATGATTTTGTTGCTGTTCCCTTCCTCTTAGGCATTCAGGCCGCCGTAATTCACCTTCATTTGGTGAATGCTGCCTTACTTCCTGATCATGATGTACTCTCTGCGATTACATCATTTCCTGCTCTCTCAGATCCATCTGATTGGGTCTAGCATTACTGTTATCATGATTTCCAGGGGAATATGGATATACCCGCCCATTTACATACTCACCGAGATCTCTTTTTAGTTTATTGCATTTTCTGAGATATGTTTCCGAACAAAAAGTGTCCACTTTACTAAATATATTGTTATAGTTAGTTAAAAACCTATCAAATAATAAATCCTTTTGAATTAATTCATTATTTTCATCCAAGGTTTTTGTTAAACTGTCTAGGGCTCATGTGTTATGTTTTACCATAATTTCCATCAGTTCAATTCCAACCTTATCAAAAAATTCATGCAGTTCTTTAAGCATGTCTGAATTGTTTTCAGACCATTAGGATATTTTCACATTCTCAGTCCACGTGGAACCTGTTGTAGCTCAATATTTCTTTCGAGATATGAATTCTCCATCTGCAATCTCTTGAAAGAAATCAGTTCTTTTTCAAGTAAACCAAGCCGATCTACCATAGATAAATGTTTTTGTTGTCCAATAATATTAGGGACTGAGCCCTCACGAAAGTTAAACCCATTAGTTTTCCACTCTGCAAGAACCACTGCTTCTCCTCTGGAATCATCCACTCTTAAACCACCAGAATTGTCCATTTCTCTGGGCTGGGTAGCCTTTACTTTGTGTTGATCAGTACTAGCAGTTGCGGAATTGTGGTGAATGTTCAAATTGTATTGAATTCGAACTTTTTGTCGGTCACTGTTTTTGTTTTCGTTTCTACGGTTTGTAGAAATGATAATTTGCACGAAGTGCGATAACTGAAATTATAGTAAACCTATATATGTCAAGCTAGTTATAATAGCGGAACACATGCAGATAAGTTCTTGATGTGGATAATTCACCACTTAACTAAGACAACATGTTGTAGCTAATACTGTCCAAACACCGTAATGAAAGGGATAGGACAAAAGAAGAGGCACTGGATGGAACTGATTGTTTAGCCTGATTCATACAACATGAATGAAATGGGCAGGGGTGGACTAAAAGGATGGCAAATATGTTGACTGAACACCTAAACAAGAGCTTAAGCAGGCAAAAGTACAACCAGGATATTAAAGGTCATACAAACACATCCTTTAAGAGCACAGGAAAAAGTGAAGGTAGGGAAGCCTAACTAAATTATTTTTTTTTTCACTTTGTTATTGATGTCTATATACCCAGTGAGTTAGTACACTAACTAAAACCACATCATTTAGCTCCTCTTTTTTTCCTCCACACCTCTGCTAAATCTTTTTTACAACTACCAAACAGACTTATTTCCCAAAAAATGTCCCAAATACCATCTAGGCACTACTGACGGCCTACAGTCTAACCAAGTAAATCTGCTCACACCTTTCTCTTTGGGGTAGTCGCGTCACCAATCATCTACTTGAGTAATAAACACATCAAGACATGGAGTCACACCGGACATTGGAGGAAATGGAGGTAAGATGTTGAGGCTGCCATGAAGTTCTAAAAGGAACAAATGTAGACTATCACTAATTACACCTGCGTTCACAGAAACTAATACAAATCAGGAGAATCTGAACTACTGAATAGCTAGCGAAGCATTCCACTGAAAGTAAATCTTACAACGATTCCTGTAGCACTGTAATAACTCCTACTGAATGATAATGTAAAAAGCATGAACAGCTGCCATTTTCTTATGGGCTCTGCATCTGCAGTGCTATATAAAGGATTTGATCAATCTTCTCCTTAAAATACCTAACAAAGTAAAATTGTCCCTGTTCCTTATTTTAGCATTTCTGTCTTTTAGATTTTAAGTCTTCACATAGTTATATACAAGAGTAGACATGCTTTGTGGGCTGTCTCACTTCAGCAGCCATCTTGTGTATGTATCTTTTTAAAATAAATCCATTTTTATTCAAATCTTATCAAGGTACAATGAAAAAACAAAACACCTACATGTACAATACAGTCATATGGCCATAGATATACACATGAACAATAAGTCTATGAGTGCTGCATCACTTTAACTAATATACAAACCATAATGAAACATATTTAAATCATCATCATCCACACTCTATTTCCTATTTTCCACATGGAGTTGAGGTGTTGTGTCAGCTGTCGCCATCTCTCTATTCAACACCACTCTCCTACCTTTTTCAACACTCATGCATGACTGCCACAGGTCTTCTCTCACACAACTCGCCCCATGTGCCTTCAGTTTTGCATCCCATCCTTTGACGAATGTTCTTGTTCAGAGTCTGCCTGTAATGCCACACTGTCTGCATACTGCAACTTTGTTGATCTGTCCCCTCTGACCGGTTTGCTAATGTAGTCCATCATCGGTATGAACAGTAGTGGGCTCAGAGATGAAACCTTATGCACACCCACTTGGAACCACTCTCTGAGACTGAAAACTATTTGCACTTCAGTCACTGGGTCCTTGTACACAGCCTGCACTAATTCTACCAATATTTCTGGTACTTCAAACGACCACAGGACTGCCCAAATCAGTTTTCTTGGGACCTTAACACATGCTTTCCCCAAGTCTAGGAATGCCCAGTTGGACGCTTTCCTCATTTTAAGCTTCTTCTCAAGTATCTGTCTTACTGCAAATACTGGCTCAGTTGTGCTGCATCCTGATCTGAATCAGAAAGGCTCATCTCCCGTCTAACTATTCTGCATATTTATTTGTCGATTACCCTCTCCAGAACATTTCATGCAGTTTGACAGGAGTCATGTGGGATACACCTTTCTCTCCATACTGCTATGAGTACGCTCAGAAGCCATTTCTCCCCTCAATCACCCAATATGTTTATATGGTTCCCCATCACAAAGTAGAACGGCCACAATCTCAAAAGTCATACGGCCGAGACCATATGCTCGAAATTGTGGAAGCTCGACTCTGTGAATGGGGAATGGCATACAGCGCAGAACAGGAGATTTCCCTTTCTGCTGTAGTGCAATCTCGGAGTTGGAATAAATAAGTAGCAGGGGGTGCAGGGGGGCTTGCCCCCCTGCAGAAACACTTTGTTATGTTACGTTTTTCTTTTTTTAGCTCCCTTTCATGAAGTCGAGCTTCAGAAATTCGAGCATATGGCTTCAGCCATATGCATTTCGAGTTTCTGAACGTTCGACTTTGTGAAGTGGAACCATATATGCATTTAAACTTCATTCAATTATAGTCAAAACAATGTACATAACATAAATAAAAGCACAACCAGTCATACCACCATAAAATAGAAAACTGTAAACCAGATAAATCGACAATTTAAGGCTGGTCCACAATCACCTTTTTCCACACCTTTTAAATCACTAAGAAAATCCTTCTACGTTCAGCCCATCTTGAGCCAAATGGTGTTGTAAATACTTAAACATCAACATAGAACACACTCTTCTCACTTGGTCTATTAAAACAATGATACAAACTTACTTATATAAGTTAACCATCATCATTGAATGTTGTTCTGGAACATTTTTAAACTTAGTCCCTCCAAAACATCCCTTGTTCATCATGCTCCACAGCACCAAATGTCAGTCTGTATGGCATACAGTTTCAGTATTATATTTAAAACAGATATGTCATCCTTAACTAGATATAAGCCTGTATCCATAAAATGGAAATAAGTCAACAATCACAAGTCCCCTCAAGAAAAATCATCTTCCCATACTCAGCCAGCAGTCAACCATTGCGTGATGAGTTACATGAAAGAAGTCCACTGATGGGGTCACTTCTTGTCTAATGGCCCAAGAATAATTATCCAAAAAAAAAAAAAAGCACTGAAATCAGTGCCAAACTGTGGCATGAATCAAACTGTTTAATTGACCTGTGTAAGATATATAAAGATTGCTAAAATAAAACCCGAGTTGATATCAAGTATTTAAGCTTTGACATCTATGAAAATAATCAATAATCCTTTAATTAATGCTGTCAGTAAATCTCAGTCCCTTCCCTCTCAAATCTAATATTCAACAATGTACATTCACTGCATTAAAAGTTCATACTCATAAAAGGGAAAAGATTAAAACATATATGACCAGTGGAGGTAACCTCCAAAGAAACTGTCATACAAAACCTCATATTGACTATGGCTAGCAATCTAGACAATCAGCTAACTAAATGATTACAGAACAGATGTAATGCATCCAAGTCGGAGCCCCAAAAAGCTTAACATGCCATGGCCACACTTCACACACGCATATGCATACAAACATTTATTCATGCATTTTTTAACCTAGTAGGTAAGCTGGCATCCCTAAGACCCTTTACACTCCAGACACAGGTCAAAAGGCAAATGCAAGTTACACTGATGCAAAGAAAGAATTCATTTGGTTATGTATTTTAGGTAAAATATTTTATTCCTATAATGAAGTGGCTAAATTTGCAGCAAAGACCCCTACCAGAACCCACCACTGTACAGCACTAATAAGCCTAATTTGGTTAGAACTACCCCATTAACTAATACATACACAGCTTCTTACTATCTATACAATTATCCAGAATCCATCTGCTTGTCCAGCACTAAATATCCTTCTGCACAACTATGTTCCCAATCAGTCATTATGATCCAAACTGGTAACTTTCAGATTTTTGCTTAGCTTTTTTGCAGACTCTTTAATGTAGGTAGAGTATACGATTTAATGAGCCTTAATTAACTTTTTTTCTTTTATTACATAACTTATTAAAAGTTGCATTACACCACGATGGTTTAATTTTTACTCTTCCCAGATTACTTACTGCTGATTGCAACAGCTTGGTTTATGTTACTTCCAAAACTAGAGTAAAATTCATTAGCATAAGTAACAGCTGAGGCTACATAGGTGAGCTAGAAATTTTGTATTTGAATTTTGAGAGCCCATCATATAGTTTTAATAGGTTTGTCTTTTTAAAGTCTGTGAATGTAGAAATGCCCATTGTGGAGGGTTTAGATACATTAAAGATTTTTCCCAAACCATGGGCAAAGTCTAAGGGTATAAGGATGCCTAACCTGCTAGTGCAGAGGATGAATGTTACCTTGTAGGACATTTTCCATGTTGTGGCACAGAATCTTGTTAGTGCTACATATTGTTATCTGTGTGAATGAACCATTAGGGCTAGTTGCCATGATGTAGCACACAGCCTTGATACTGAAGACTGACACTGATGTGGCTAAAACTCTGGGACTGGCTGCTTTAATGGGACACTGACATTTGTTACTGAATGCTAGCTAGCACTGATGTATGATATGGCATAGAAATCTGTCACTGACTGCCTTGTAAATGAAGCCTTCTAACTGTTCTACAGAGAGCTGCTGCAGTACTGCACCATACCCAAAAGGCAGGTTATGGCATGTAGCCAAAGAGAAAATGTACTGCCAGTTCATGGCCTATACATTTAATGGGGGAGTGCAGTATAGTTATAAAAGGGTAGTCCAGTGTTTTAGAGCAAATTAATGGGGGGGGTGGGTGCAGTATAACTCCAGTGAGCACAATATGCAAGTTCCTAGCTACACCCCTGGTTGAAGTCTCACATTTTTGCCTTGTTCCTTGTAGCATTTTTAATTTTCTGATAAGTCTATGAGGATTACAGTCAGGCAGTAATGATGCTGATTACAGTTTCTTTCTTATTGATCAAAAAATGAATGCTTATTCAAAATCTGTTGCTCAATGAAAATGTTAAGTGAATTAGAGTAATTTAAAAACCATCCCTGATTTTGGGCCTTTGCACTCTCCCTCCCTCATTATTTTTGGCTTTGTCCAGAATTCTTGAACAAAGAAGTTTAGAGTTTTGGGAGGGGACTCTGTCAAGACATTTAGTTCAATCACCTTAGTTTTGGAAAGACAGTAGTCCTGCATCTTGCTTTATTATTGCTGTCTTGCACATAAAAGTTACAAAATAAACCCACATTTCTTAACTGTTTTGGTGTGTCATGTATGGTCCATACCTCTCAACCTCTCAGTGCAAGAAATCTGGACAAAGCCAAAAATAATGGTGGTGGGGGGACAATGGCCCAAACATAGTGACAGATTTTAAATGTTGCTCCTATAAACTTAGAAGTTTTTTTAGAATAACAAGTTTTGCATTATTATGTATTTTTGAAGGATATGAATTCTAAAACTCAAATGTATGTCATTACTTAGTATTATTTAATGACGTCAATCATCGATGATTTGCCAGAAAACCACAAATTTTATGAGGAACAGACCAAAAATATGAGGCAAAAAATTTGGACAGTTGAAATGTATGTTACAGTCTCATAGTGACTATTCCATTCTTGGGGTGTGGGTATAGCAGGTTTCATAAATGGGTCCAATAAGGTTGGACTGATTATATCTCCCCTTCTCTGGTAAACTGATAAGGACTGCTGGCACTAATGAACTTTTGAGTTACCGAGTTCATATTCTTCAGACAAAAAATGTTGTCAGTGTAAAACCTGTTATTCAAGCCAGTTTGAAATGCATAAGAAAAGAGAAGAAGGATATCTCAAATGAGTTAGGGATTACTGGCCTTTGCCCCCCTCCTTAACATTTGATTTTTTTCCTGGTTAATGTGCTAAGAGGTTGAGAGCTATGGAGTTTTTTTTCTGTGAGCTGCCCAAAGCATCATATACTTGTACCATTTTTTTTTAGTATTCACAGATGTCAACATGGGGGTGATGTGCTCTACAGCTGAAGTAAAGTAGATTATTGTGGATGTTATTTCTACCCTACAAGGATAATAGGAAATACAAGGTAACAGAGTCTTGTTACCATTTATGCCTTGCCATTACCTACCTTTAGACTGTATCTCCTTTTTCAAGGAGGGTTAGGCTAGTTAAACCTGGGGTGAATTTGTGAGTAACTGGGCCAATCATCCATTTCTCAAATGAAGGAAGATGATAATGTATCAGACGGTTTGAATTTCAGCAGAAGTAAAGATATGGGGAAGGCTCTGCTCAATGGACCTCGTTTAATTTACTGGTTGACGAAAATTTAGATTTTTTGTTCTAGTATGTGTGTGCCTATTTGATTTGTGGAGATGCAAGAGATCCAGAAACACTTGGGTCTCTAGTGGCATGGAAGGCAAGGCGGAGATCTTTCCTCAAAAAAGTTTATAAGATGCTGAATAAAAGGGAAGTGCTTCCAGTCTTTTCTGGAATCTTAGGATTTTTAAGTCAATTATCATCTTAGTTAGGAATGTCTGGGGTCTTTCTACTTGTTTGATATGTCTAGTGATGTACATCTAAAGGGAGCACAGTATTCAACAACTGGCCTCATCAGTCGTGAATATAAGAGGACTATGACCGCCTCAGATTTGGAGGATATTCCTTTGGCAATTATCTGGGCTGAGTAGAAGGACAGTCTGACTACTGCCATTACCTAATGATAAAAGGAAAGGAAATTATCAACCCAATTCCCAATCTCCAACAACATTCTCATTTTGGAGTTACCTGTTATCTATGCTGTATGCTAAGGAGACGGGCTGTTTACCAAATGTGACAATACTGCACACTTTTTAGCATTTAATTTGAGCCCACTTTTAGTACACCAGGTATATACCAATGGCAGTTCTTGTGCTAGAAGTCTTGGTTCCTGGTCTGGAGATCAGAAAAGTAAATACCAAACAAGAGAAGTCTCAGCACTGAGCCTTGCAGGACACCTCTGGTTACCTTCATACTCCCCTGTGGGTTCTGTCTTTCAGACAGTTTACTACCCATCTTAATACAGATCTATTTTTATTAATATTACTAACTTTGTTAGCATGGAAGATACTGTCAAATGCCTTCATAAGGTCAAGGAATACTGCATGGACAGCATCATTGCTGTCAACAGTTTGTGCTATCCTTTTGAAGAAGTTAACTGCATTCATTAGACAGAATATTTCCTTGATAAAGCAAAAGGGTCCTAGGTCTAGCCTGATGAGATTTTTAATATCTTTGCTTATCAGGGCGGTTATGACATGTTCCATGGAGATGCAAATAAGACCGGTCAGGCTGATGAGCCTATAATTCCTGAGGTCAGTGGTGGAGGTCACACCTGCAAATGAAGAAGACGATTAAAGCTTTTGCAACTGCACGGCAGGTGATTGTCATAAGTGGCTATGCATATTGGGGGGCAGGTTGTGCATAAAAGAAAAGGTCAATTACATGAGTAATGCAAAGCAGGCACTGACATGTCTAGTTTGGAGGAGAGTGAGTATGGGCAATTGTTACTTGCTGCAACCAGGGGGACAATCTGCAGACTCTAACTTGAGTCTCTTTTTCCATACATGGTGTGACCATAGACAATGATTATATTAGTTAGGAGGTGTAGGGAAGCAGCCCCTCAATACCCAGCACAAACTTGACAGAATCTTATGAGATGGGAGCTAGACAGAAAGACAAAGTATGTAAGAGATTTATTTTGATCGGCTATAAGTATCTAATGTCAGGAGTATGTATATGCATTCAACAGCAAGAGGTTGGAATAAATTACTGTCCCCATTGTTTTTTGCTTTTTTTTTTAATTAACTTTTCTCATAATCAGATAACAGAGGTGTACATACAAGGTGGATGCCTTTATGGTTAAGGGGCTGAGAAAACATGCTACATGTGAAGACACATGATTATTACATGAAAACTAACAAAATATAAATATGGCTTGACATGGTCAGCATATGATTCTAACAGCAGCAGCATGATGAGATATGATACTGTGGCTATTATGATTTTTTGCAGTCTTCTCAGAGAGACATTAGAAGTATACAAAATGTGTGTGCATCACGTTTGAGGGTGAATGTGCTATATGAAAGCAAACGATAGTTACAGGATTACTTCTGATAATCTACTAATATATTTCTGTGTTAGGGGCTAGTATTTGTTAAAGAGCAATATAGCCATTGCATTTCTGTGATTAATTCAAAGTCAGGGATATTGTACCTTCTCCCTAGGGGATTCCAGTGGGACAGTATGCAAGTGTTTTGTACCAAAATACCTTATTACAAATCATTCTTTTTTTTATTGTGCATTCTCATCAGAGAACTGAAATATGGTCTCTTAGCTTCTTAAATACAGACAGGAAATCCATCATTTTAGAGTGGGGTTGTGATAATCTGGCAATACACTTGGTTTCCACCTGGGTGCTCTGCACACAAAGCTGGGGGCAGGAGATTTATGAAAGCAAACAGCAATTAAATGATCACCTCTGACTGCTTACTGATGTGACTTGTTACAGGGAGGGGGACAGGAACTGTCAAAATCCAAGGTCATTATTTTATATGATTCCTTTGCAGTCTATGGTAGTGCGCCCTCTCAGAAGTTAGATATTCCATTTAGGCATTCTCTCTCTCTTGTACCAAATACCTTATAAGAAGTCCTTGATTTACTGTGAACTTTACTTGCAGAACCAACATATTGCTTCTTATATACAGCTGGTAAATACAGGTTTTCAAAGAGTATTTGTTGTCATAGTCTGCCATTATGGTTGATGTCCATCTGGATGCTATTTGATCTTTGGAAAAAAATGCTGGGGAATGGAATCAGATGGTTACTATAGGATCATTTTTTAAATGATTACTGATATGATTTATTGGAGGTTGACGGTATCTATGTGATGTCCTTCACAGTCAAAGGTTATGTACTTTCTCAGAAGGGGTACAATCCCCTGTGGTGGTATGTTTGTGTTTATACTGCAGTATTTTATTAAAAGTATCTGATTATTTTAATGTAAGCTGTTTTGGGGGAGCTGACATACAGCCTCTTATATATAGCACAGCCTGTATTTCAGTAGGACTTGTGTAGTCACAGTCTGGTACTATTATTTGGTTTCCACATGGGGAATTTGACCTCTGCACAAAAGGTTGGGAACACAAGAAGTATGAAAAGCAATTTCAGGAATCTTTTGATTAACTACTGGTATGGTTTGTTGAGGGGGCAAGATCTGTCAAAGAGCTACATGAACACTATATTTACGTGCTTCATTCACAGTCATAGGTGACAGAGTCAAGATGAAAAAAATATAATATGTATATTTTTGAGAAACAAATATCAAAAGCAGAGCAATCGTGTGACTAGATGAGACCACTGGTGGTACCTAGCAATAAAGGACAGCATTTGTTTTTTTGTACCAAAGTACCTTATAAATCTCATAACTGTTTTATTGTGAGCTGTCTTCAGGGAAATGACATGCGATTTCTTAAACACAATTAGTACAGCTAGAGTTTCAGACAGCTTTTACTCTCAAAGGCAGACACTATATTTGATTTCAACCTGAGGGCTACATGCCCTCTGCAGAAAAGGCTGAGTAAAACTAATGCTCTGAATATGTACATAATAAGTTTGCAGTATCTCAGCTTGAGTTTTGGCTTGAGTTCATGTGCCTTTACTAGCAGTCTGACATTTTGCATTATACTCTGTTTTCACTGTGTGTGCTGTGTGCTCTAGTGAACTTCTACGCTTCACATTAAGAGTGCCTTTTCTGAGTTGCAAATATATATGAATTACAAGTCCTCTAGATTTCAAATTGGAAAAAAACTATATACAGTTTTTAGCTATGGTATACTATGGCTACAATACCATGTTTTCAAGCAGCTAAAGCAATGGAGTGAAATATAGACATCCTGCACTAAGAAGCTCTGAGGACAGAACTACAGTTCTAGGTGTGCTCCATAACTGAAGATTATGATGTTATCACCTGAAAGTTTCATAATAAAATCTCAAAGGAAGACAGTGATATAACTTTTCAAAGCTAGGTCCTAGTGTCTTTAATTCATGAGTTTTTACTGCATAGTCTGATACTTTGCATTATACTCTGTGGGTGTTACAGCGATCTTTTACTTAATCCACTGACACAATGAAAACATAAAATACTTCTTTACTTAGGTGTTTATACATTGTGTTTGTCATTGGACATGTGCCTTTCCCCATTTAAACTCATTTGCAGTAAACTACATTTTAAGAAGACAAAATTGTTTATGATTTCATACAGCTGAAACCACCACCTAAGTGCATTTTGTAGCTGAAAGTCATGACAGAGTAGTGTTATGAAGAAATTGTTGTAATACTTTATACAGTTACTTAAAGATAGTCCTCTATTGCTAGGTACCACCAGTGGTCTCATAGTCACATGGTTGCTCTTCTTTTGATATTTGTTTCACAATACAAAAATACGTATATTATATTTTTTCCTCTTGACTCAGTCACATCATTGTTTTTTTTATAAAAAAATTCCTAGGGAATAATAATATTTCTGTCATTTTTTTTGTTATAGCACAAGGTACACATATTTTACATGCTTTGACAAGCATGTACATATTTCAGAAGCTGCTGTATGTTTCTCTGATAATAGTATATATCAATAAATAAATAAAGAAAGAAATATACACGCAAATAGTTGCTTCTTTTTATATCATTTAGTGCCCCTGTTGTTCTCCAACCCTCCACCCCCACCCCCAGCCATCAGCAGCTTCTGGCACATCTAATCAAAATTTTTTGTATTAAAACATCTGCAAAGGTATCAACAAACACTACTGATTGTTCATTTTCCCACGTCCTTTCTAGTCCGAGTTCTGGTTAATAGCACCAGAAACAATATCCTTCCTATAGCCTGAAATTGACTGGATTGCCAGGGAAGTAATGCTCCTCTCTATCAGGACTAACAGTTACAAATGATGTAGCAGTCATCTTGGCAATGGTTTCATTTACCTTCTACCAAAATATGGTACAAGCCTGTAATAATCAAGAGCATCTACTGTTTCAACGCAATCTGCCACTACCACAGAGCCACCTCTGTTATCTATCTGATGTGGATTCTGCCTCTGTATATTCCTGTATGTACATGCCCCACTTCATCACTTTACAAACAGTTAAACACAAATCATGGTGTGCAATGAAACAAGTCACTTTCCCTTTTGTATAAGAATTGAAAACTCAAACTGCTCTCAACGGTTCTTTTATATGCATGTGTACTACTAGACAGGTCTCTCTTGTTACCTACCTCTTCAGCTGCAGTGCATTCCTGGACAGCCAAACAGATTCTCATTTCCACATGCAAAGTACTGAGTAATTGCCCCATAATCATAAGGTCTCCAAACATTTAAAAAGTAACAAGCTGACATACGTTCACCCACATATGAAAGTAACAGCTCAATCCTGCACTGAAACCACTAACACTATCTTCTGGTTTTCTCCAATGTTTTCAAATTCATTTCTATATAAGCTTCAGAAATTAATTTAAATCATTCAAAAAGCATATTTTGTTTCAGTTTCATATGTTCAGAATAGTCCACAACATTCATTTCTGACAAAGCATGCAGTTCCTCGCCTGTAAGTAAATAAGTTAAAAAACAAATACAATATCTCTCTACAATTCTGTGTTGGTTACACACCTGCTCAGAAGCCAAAAATAAATCTATCAAAATCAACCCACCCTTTTATACTTTGGAAATGATTTACTTCTGGCCTTGACATCTGGAAAGTACAGTTGTGTACACTTACCATAAATGTAGATGTTCGAGTGTATTCACTGTTGCAGTCATCACATTTGGATTATCTGCTTGCAGTATCCCTCAAGTCGGCCTGATTATCAAAGTCTTGGGTCCTGCATCAGTTGCTGTCTCATCTTCTGTGACATCAGGTAGTCAGGAGTATAAAGCATGCAGCCACCACCATTACATCAGTTTTTCTTGCCCCAGATGTCAGGTGCCCACCTAATGGGAAGTAATATATATACACACACATATATATATATATATATATATATATATATATATATATATATATATATATATATACATATATATATATATATATATATATATATATACATATATATATATACATATATATATATACACATATATATATATATATATATATGTATATATATAGATATATAGATAGATATATATATATATATATATATATATATATATATATATATATATATATAGATATATATATATATATATATATATATATCTACAAGGTTATACCTCCAACAAAAAAGTAAATACGCCAAAAAGCTTTTAAGCATAGTAAAGGAGTGTAAATGTATAGCCAAAAGAAGTCAGGGGGCTGGAGGGAGGGTAACCAGGACTGCAACAGTGAATACACTCGAACATCTACATTTATAGTAAGTGTACACAACTGTACTATGTTCTTCGTGTTTCACTGTTGCAGTCATCACATTTGGGTAGATTCCCAAACCTAAGGATGGGAGGAGGCATTTAGATAGCATTAGGACCAGCTATAAGGCCCTGCAAGACTGCGGTGGCAAAGCTAGCTCTGGATTTAGAGAAAATTGGTAAATGGTAATACTTGGTGAAAGTATGTACAGAACTCCAGGTAGCAGCTTCTAGGATGTCCCTGGTAGGTACACCTCTGAGAAAGGCTGTAGAGGTAGATGCAGCCCTGGTTGAATGGGGTCTAATCCCCATGTGGGATAGGTTTTCCATGGTGCTTATAGCAGAAATGAATGTAATGACCTATCCATTTAGAAATGGTTTGCTTTCAAATAGCCTTCCCCTCTGCCCCTGCAGCAAATGCCACCAACAGATGTTCAGATTTCCTTTGAGGTTTAGTCTTGTCCAAGTAAAATCTAAGTTGTCTGTGCATATCTAAGGAGTGCAGTATCCTTTCCCCTTTGTTCTGTTGATTAGAAAAGAAGATCGACAAATGAATGGACTGATTAAGAGCCACACTGGATACCACCTTCAGCATGAAGGAAGGATTAGTCCTGAGGGACACCCTGTCCGCATGAAATATGATGAAAGGCTCCACTGCCATAACGGCCTGTAGTTCAGATACCTTTCTTGCTGAAGTAATTGCTAAAAGGAAGGCTGTTTTCCAAGAAAGAAATTTTAACTCTGCACTTGCAGCTGGCTCAAAAGGAGGAAGAGTGAGTTTTTCCCAATACAAAGTTAAGGTCCCAGGCTGGAGTTGGGGCTCTCCTGGGTAGTCTTAAGTTTTTGGCCCCTCTGAGAAACTGCTTGGGCATTGGATGAGAAAAGAAGGGTGATTCTGCATTGTAATGAGCTGAAATGGCTGAGACATGTATTTTGATTGAGGAAAAAGAAAGGCCCTTGTGAAGCATCTCAGTTAAGTATTGAAGAATCTGAGGTAAATTGGGCATTGCTGTGCCCATCATTTGAGTTTGGTTCCAGGCACAAAATCTCTTCCATTTTTCAGCATAAGATTTTCTAGTACTAGGCCTCCTTGCCTCCAAAATGACATCCAACACTTATTTGCTGATGCATTAGTGGTAAATTGCTGTGTCTATGGTGTGCAGGGTCTTGGGTTCAAGACTTGCAAGGGCTGAACATTTGGGGGAGGTTAGCATAATGGTTAAGGTGTTTACCTTACAGACACAAGGTGCAGGGTTTGATTCTCACTTGGGGTAATTGGCTAGGCTTAAAAATGGCCCACAAGGGCAGTTAGCCTAGTACTAAACTATGAACTATGAACTGAGGGACGGTAATGGAGAGTTTAGGAAATTAGCCAGGCTGCCAGGGTTTGAAGCTGAGGGTGCAGAATCTGGCTCTCCTGCTGTGACAGCAGGGTAGGGGTCTGAGGCAGGTTCCATGGAGCCAGCAGTTACAAACTGCGCAAGAGTGGATACCAGTTTTGGCATGGCCAGTCTAGTGCAATCATTATCGTCCTTGGTTTGTCCTGTTTGACTTTTAGTAGTACTTTGGAGAGGAGAGGCAGAGGAGTAAAGGCATAAACTGATAGATTTTTCCAGCTGAAGAACAGAGCATCCACTTTCCAAGCTTGTTTGTGGGGAGTCCTTGTGCAGAATTTGTCCAATTGGTAATTCTGGGGTGAGGCAAACAGGTCTATATCTGGGCACCCCCATTTGTTTATCAACATGTTGAATATCTTTGGTTCCAGTTTCCACTCGTGTGGGTCCATGAGATTTCTGCTGAGTTCGTCTGCCAGTGCATTTAGTTTTCCTGGAAGGAATTGAGTCTGTCGATGCACTTGGTAGCTCAAGGCTGTGTTCCACAGAGCTATGGCTAGTCTGCAGAGGGGGGGGGTAAGAATGGGTACCCCCCCTGCTTGTGTATGTACAACATAACAGTGGTGTTGTCCATCCTTACCATTAATTGTCCTGGAAGAATGTGGTCCGTGAAGGCTGTCAGAGCATTCTGTACAGCAAACATTTCTTTTTGATTGATATGCAGGTGCATTTGACTTGGGTTCCATTTGCCCTGAATGCACTTCCCTGCCAGGTGAGCCCCCCCATGCATAGTCTGATGAGTCTGTTGTTAGGGTTTGGGCGGCAGGGGATAGAGTGAAAGGTAGTCCCTTGTTTTGGTGGCAGGCCTCTCCCCACCAAAGGTACTCTAAGTCTAGGCAAGGTATGATAGGGATCATTGCTTCTAGATCCTGAGAATGTTGACACCATAGGCTTTTTAGATACCATTGTAGTTTCCTCATATGCAGTCTTGCATATGGAATTAGTAGAATGCAGGAGGCCATGAACCCCAACGCTTGCAGTATTTGCCTTGCAGATAGCAGGGTTTTGTGGCCAGTAGTTTGAAGAAAGTTGCCAAATGAATTTGTTTCTCTGGTGTGAGGAAAGCCATCTGGGAAGTTGTGTTCAAGCTTGTCCCAGGAATATAATTTGTTGACAGGGTACAGCTGTGATTTATTTTCATTTATGGTGTACCCCAGACAAGTTAGCACCTTTTGTACAAATGCCAGATGATTCAAAAGTATGTCCTGGCTTTCTGCCTGAATTAGACAACTGTCCAGGTATGGGTATATTTGAATATTTCTTTGCCTGCAAAATGCAATGACTAGAGCTAGGCACTTTGTGAATACCCTGGGCACAGTAGATAAGCCAAAGGGCAGTGCAGAGAACTAATAGTGCATGTAGCCTGCTTTGAAGCGTAGGTATCTTCTGCAAGATTCCCTGATTGGGATGTGCAGGTAGGCTACTTTTAAATCAAGTGTTGCCAACCAGGCATCTTTGCCTAGCATTGGAAGTAACTGGTGAAGAGTTAGCATCATGAATTTTGGAATCACCAAAAAGGTGTTTAATATAGAAAGGTCCAGGATAGATGCCAAGCGTTGTCTTTTCTATGCACCAGGAAAAGTCTTGAGTAGAAACCTTGCCCCTTTTCCTCTTCTGGTAGAGTTTGAATAGCCTTTATGCTTAAGAGAGCGAGTACTTGCTTTTGAACCTCTGCCCACTGATTTGGGGGTAGATCTGGCCAACCATTTGGGGTTGGTAATGTGTGGAAGTGAAATCTGTATCCTTGGGAAACTATATTTAAAACCCATTTGTCCTGGGTAATGAGTTCCTAGTTTTTTGCCTGCAGAGCAATCTTTCCCCCTAAAGGAACAGCCAGTTGAAAAGTGCCTGGAAGTTTTAATGTTAAGTCATTGAGACAGATTACCATAGGGAGGAGTCTTACTACTCCCTGTTTGGAAATGGGAGCCCCCCCCCCCACTGTTTAGTCCTGTGCGTACCCTGGGACTGAAGCCTGGGTGTTCTGCTGGTTCTGGGTTTGGACTGACAAGGCCTGGAAGAGGTAGGAAAAGACCAATTCTTGGAGGTTGTACTTGTAGGAAATCTTTAACAGTTTGCATAGATTTAGCTTTTCCTCCATCTTTTTAAGAACTTCTTCTGCTTTGTTGCCAAACAGGCAGTCCTGATTTAAGGGAGCATCCAGCAATTTAGCTTTAACATGATCTGGCAAAGGTTGCTCCTTAAGCCAAGCAGGCCTTCTAAGTACAGACCCAGTGACAGCAGCCCTGCAAGATGCCTCTAGTGAATCAAAACCACATTGCAAAGTATGCTTTCCAACCTGTTCAGCAGAATGCATTAAATCCTGTAAATCTTTATTTTCAGCACAGTCAGGAATAGCACAGTTTTGTACCTACCATAAATGTAGATGTTCGAGTGTTCACCCTGCTGCAGTCATCACACTTGGGGTTATCCTGCCGTCAGGCGGTCCCGCAGTCGGCCTGAGTTCCAAAGTCTTGGTCCGGCGTCGGTTGCTGTCGCTTCTTCCATGACGTCAGTGCGGCAGGGGTATATAAGAGGCATCCAATGCCATTCTCTTCAGTTTTTCTTGCCCCAGATGTCAGGTGCCCCCAATAGGTAGGCAATAAATATATATATATATAGCTATATAAAAATAAAACAATACCTTCAGGCACAAGCAAATACACCACCGAGGTTGTATAGGATAGAGTGGCATAGATAAGTTCAGCTAATTCAGAGGGGATGGAGGGAGGGTAACCTGGACTGCAGCAGGGTGAACACTCGAACATCTACATTTATGGTAGGTACAAAATTGTACTATGTTCATCGTGTTACCCTGCTGCAGTCATCACACTTGGGTTGAATCCCAAAGCTAAGGATGGGTGGTGGAGTTAAACAGGGTTAGAAGAAGCTAGTAGGCCCTGCAAAACTGCAGTGGCAAAACCAGCTCTGGTCTTAGAATATAGGGGTAAGTGATAGTGTTTGGTGAAGGTGTGCACTGAACTCCAAGTTGCAGCTTCCAGAATATCCTTGGTTGGCACTCCCCTGAGAAAGGCTACTGATGTAGTTGTAGCCCTGGTGGAGTGTGACCTAATGTTAGCAGGTACCGGTTTCCCATGATGCGTGTAGCAGAAACGTATGCAATGCCCTATCCATTTAGAAATGGTCTGTTTTGAGATAGCTTTTCCTTGTGATCCTGCAGCATAGGCTACAAAGAGCTGTTCAGATTTTCCCTTTTATCCAAGTAGTAACGTAATTGCCTGTGAATGTCCAAAGAGTGCAGGAGTCTTTCTCCTTTGTTCTGGGGATTTGGGAAAAAGGTGGGCAAATGAATGGTCTGGTTTAGGGCCACACTGGATACCACCTTTGGCATAAAGGTAGGGTTAGTTCGTAGAGAGACTCTGCCTTGATGAAAAATGAGGAAAGGCTACCAATGCTGGCGTGGCCAGTCTGGTGCAATGAGTATCATTTGTGGCCTCTCTAATCTGACTTTCAGCAGTACCTTTGCTAGAAGAGGCAGTGGAGGAAAGGCATACACTGTTAATGTTTTCCAACTGAATGAGAGGGCGTCCACTTTCCAAGCTTGTGGATGGAATGTCCTTGTGCAAAATTTTTGAAGTTGGTAGTTTTGGGGGCTGGCAAACAGATCTATGTGTGGGCGTCCCCATTTTTGAGTTATCATTGCAAACACTTGTGGATCTAGTTTCCACTCGTGTGGATCCATGATGTTTCTGCTTAGGTCGTCTGCCAAAGTGTTTTTCTTTCCTGGCAGGAATTGTGCTTGTAATTGAACCTGGTAAGACAGTGCTGTGTTCCACAAGGTCTTTATTTGCCTGCATAGAGGGTAGGAATGTGTGCCCCCTTGCTTGTTTATGTACCACATTACTGTGGTGTTGTCCGTCTTTATTATTAGTTGTCCTGGGTGTAAGAGGTCCTTGAAAGCTGTTAGGGCATTCTGTACTGCTAGCATTTCTTTTTGATTGATATGCAGATGCCATTGATCTGTAGTCCATTTGCCCTGAATGCACTGTCCTGCCATGTGTGCTCCCCAGGCATAGTCCGATGCATCTGTTGTCATAGTTTGCCTGGTTGCGGGTAAGGTGAAAAGGCTGACCCTTGTTGAGGTGACATGTCTGTGCCCACCACAGAAACTCCTGTTGAAGGCAGGGAATGAGTGGAATCATTGTTTCCAAGCTGTGGCTGTGCTGAGTCCATATGCTTTTCAGGTACCATTGTAATTTCCTCATATGCAGTTTTGCAAATGGTATTAGTAGTATGCAAGATGCCATGAATCCCAAAGCCTGCAGAATTTTTCTTGCAGGGAGTTGGGTCTTTGTTGCCATTATTTTGAAATATTGAGTCAGCTGTTGTTGCTTGTCTGGCGTGAGATAAGCCATCTAGGCCATTGTATTCAAGCTGGCACCCAGGAATATTATGTTTTGTGAGGGCACTAGTTTTGATTTCTTTTTGTTTATTGTGAACCCTAGGCAACTTAGAAGGTGTTTGACAAATGCCAGATGCTTTAAAAGAATGTCCTTGCTTTCTGCTTGAATAAGGCAGTCGTTCAGGTATGGGCATATTTGAATTCCTCTTTGTCTGCAGTATGCAATTACTGGTGCCAGGCATTTTGTGAAGACCCTGGGCGCAGTACATAAGCCAAAGGGCAGTGCAGAGAATTGAAAGTGTGTTGAATCTGCAATGAAGCAGAGGTATCTTTTGCAATTTTGTCTGATAGGGACATGCAGGTATGCCTCCTTGAGGTCCAACGTTACTAGCCAAGCATTCTTGCCCAGCATGGGAAGAAGCTGCTGTAGTGTTAGCATCTTGAATTTTGGTACTTGTAGATAGGTGTTCAGAACTGAAAGATCCAGAATGGGTCTCCATGCTTTGTCTTTTCTTAGGACTAGAAAGAGTCTTGAGTAAAATCCTTGTCCTTGCTCCTGTGTAGGTACCTGTTGAATGGCTCTCATGTCCATGAGAGCTGTAATTTGTTTTTGTGCCTCTGCCCATTGATTTGGTGGCAGGTTTGGCATTCCTTTTTTCCTTGGCAAGGTATGAAAGTGGAATCAGTATCCTTGTGAGACAATGTTTAGGACCCATTTGTCTTTTGTGATGATGTGCCAGTTGTCTGCAAAAAATGCTAATTTTCCTCCCAAGGGAGCTGCCAGGAGAGATTTGCTTGGTAGTTTGAGGATTGAGTCACTGTGTTTGCCTTCTGCTAGCTTGGGGCCTGTCTTCTCCTCCTTTCTGGGTAGCAGTACCCCATTGGCGAGGTTTGTAAGGGCCTTGTGACTGACCTCTGCCCTTTGGGCATATGTATTTGCCCCTCTGTGATCTGTCAGAAGCTGGAAAGGACCAGTTTTTTGTTGGCCAATTTCTGCTGAAACGAGGGGGTTGTACCTGTATGAAATCCTTGACCGTCTGCATAGACTTTGCCTTATCCTCCATTTTCTTTAAGACCTCTTCTGTTTTGACACCAAATAATACATCCTGCTGTAAAGGTGCATCCAATAATTTTGCTTTAACATGATCAGGCAGGGTTTGTTCTTTTAACCAAGCATGTCTACGTATGACAGACCCAGTAACAGCTGCTCTACAGGAAGCTTCGTATGAATAAAATCCACATTGTAAAATATGTTTGCCCACCTGTTCAGCTGCATGCAACAGATCCTGCATTTCACTGAATTCAGACTGTTCTTTATGTGTGCTCATTTTTTGCTTTAATTGAGACATTAAGAATTGCTGACATTTCAGCATGTGAAACTGACAATTTAATGCTCTCATAGCCAGAGTTGTTGAGGTGTATATTTTCTTTCCCCATCTATCTAGGGCTCTGGAATTCCTTTCAGAGGGCACAGGATTTTTAGCCATAGAAGCTTTAGCCCCCTTGGGACCCTGGGAAATTGTTTCTGGGTCAGCCACAGGGCTTTTATAAAGGAATTTGTGTGAGTCAGGCACTCTGTAGTATCTGTCTGGTTTGGCTGGAGCAGGAGGTAGAGAGCCTGGATTTAGACTAGACTCCAAGTAAACATCATCCACAATATCTAAAACTGGAGGGATAGCAAGTGGTCTGTGCTGGGGTAGTAAAAGGAACTCTCTGAGCCTTTTCTTAGAATCAGAGTAGTCCTGGCCTACCCAGTGGAAATGTTCCCTCATGGTATGCAAAGTTTCCCCAAAGGAGTAGTCTTCAGGGGGAGATGCTGAGGGGATAGAGTCTTCAGCATCAGAGTCTTCATAAGGGGGAAAAGTGTAACCCTGTTCTTCAGAAGAATCTGAGGAAATTGAAACCTGGTCAGAGGAAGCATAATCCTCCTCTTGTCTTGGTCTTTTATCTGGAGGGGGATGGGAACCCCTGATTAGGGTAATCAAATCTTCAGCCATCTTAAGCGTCTGTTTCTTAGGCATAGGGCCTTGAACTGTAGACTGATGTACAGTCTTTTTTGGTTTTAATGGAGTTTTAAGCTTCACATAAGACTTAATGGTGAGTGTAGTCGGTCTGAAGACACATTCTGCAACCAAAGGTGTTTCCACTGCACCGGGGTCTCCTGCTCCGCTGTCGGAAGGGCCTAATGAAGATGGCTGTGTCAGCCTAGTACACTCCGCTTGAGAATCCGCAGCTGTCTGGGGTTCCAATTCTGCGGTCGTCAGGGGCTGCGTAAGCACTTCACTGAAAACCGGAGAACCAGCGACAGGCCCAGCAGAGGCCTCGGAGTCTGGCTTGTTCCTAAGCTGCCTGTCCTTATCCTTGCGTTTTTTATGCATGACAGTAGTCGGCGGCTCCAACGGCATGATATAATTAAATTTCCTACCAAAGTAATGTTGTGCGAAGTCAAAACAGCGTTTGATAGTTCGTTTATTAATCCTAGCACAAAACCGACAACCTGTGACATCGTGGTCTGGGCCTAGGCAAGGAATACAATAAGAATGGAAGTCCTTATGAGGTATTTGCTTCCCACAAGAAATGCAATTGTTAACTTTTTCTGACATCGGACTGAGGCAAGAAAAGGTTCCCCAACAGGGTACTTAGCTTTATTGAAGACTTCAAACTGAAATTCGATTAGAAAATCTCAGGTGTCGGCCAACCTGCACTTGCGAACTGCTTCTGTTTCGGGCACTGCGTGGCAAGAAAGACAGAAGAAAATGATGTCGGATGCCTCTTATATACCCCTGGTGCACTGACATCAGGGAAGAAGAAACAGCAACCAACGCCGGACCAAGACTTTGGAACTCAGGCCGACTGCGGGACCACCTGATGGCAGGATAACCCCAAGTGTGATGACTGCAGCAGGGTAACACGATGAACATCAACATCATTTTCTGTTTAAGCAATCCAATGATATGCGGCTGATACTTTAACATATGAAACTGGCAGCTTAAGGCCCTAATGGCCAAAGTTGCAGAAGTGTATACTTTCTTACCCCATCTATCCAGTGCCCTGGAATTTCTATCAGGGGGGGTAAGATTTTTGGCAGTAGTAGCCTTGATGCCCTTATGTCCCTGTGAAATGGTTTCAGGATCCGCAGTAGGATTTTTAAAAAGGAACTTGTGAGAAACAGGAACCCTGTAATATCTATCAGGTTTTCTGGGAGCAGGAGGTAAAGAGTCAGGGGCCAAGCTAGATTCAGAAAAGGCATCATCAACGATGTCTAGTACAGGAGGGATAGCTAAAGGCCAGTGCTGGGGCAGGAGTAAGAAATCCCTAAGCCTCTTTTTAGAATCAGAGTAATCTGGCTTTCCCAGTGAAAGTGCTCCCTAAGAGTATGCAGGATTTCACCAAAAGAAAAATCCTCGGAGGGGGGGGGGAGCAGAGGGAATAGAGTCCTCTGCATCAGAATCCTCATAGGTAGATAAGGGTAAATCCTGGTCCTCAGAGGAAACAGACATTTCAGAATCCTGGTCAGAAGTACCATAAGCAAATTCAGTCCTAGGTCTCTTAGAGGGGGAAGGTTGGCTTCCCCTGATTAAAGTAATAAGATCTTCAGCCATTCTTATCATTTGTTTTTTAGGCATAGAGTTCTGACCATGCGGTCTGGGCATTGGTTTTCTAGACATAGTTCGAGTTTTAGACCTTGAAGAAGAAGATGGCATTGGTTTAATATGAAAGTCAGTAGGCCTGAATACACTCTCAGAAGCTGGTGCCTGCACAGCGGCTCCGGACCCATCCAAGGTAGAGACATCCGCAGGTTCCACAGCTGAAGCATCTTGCAGCATACCAAACTCTGAATGGGTCTCTGTAGAGGCTTGCAAATCTGAAGTAGTGGGTATCAGGGGCTGTGAAAGTGTCTCACTGAGTACCAGTGAACTGGTGACTGGCTTAGGAGAAGAGTCGTCGGCAGCTTTGGACCTAGGCGGCCTGTCTCTGTCTTTATCTTTGCATTTTTTCAGAATGTCGGTAGTCGGATGACTTACCGAAGGCATATCTGGATAATTGAACAGAGTACCCAAATATTTAGAGGCGCAAATATACCAATGACGAATAGTTCGTTGCTTAAATAAGGCACAAAACCGACAGCGAAATACGTCATGGTCAGTGCCTAGGCAAGGAATAGAGTACGAATGAAAATCTTTGTGAGGTATTTGCTTTCCACAAGAAATACAATTACTGACTTTTACTGACATCGGTTTAGAGCAAGAAAAAGTTTCCCCAGTGGGGAACTTGGCTTTAGTTGAAGACTTCGGTTCTGAAACTTAAAAATGAAAATTTTAGGAGTCGGCCGACCGGCACTTGCGAACTGCTTCTGCTTCGGGTACCGCACGGCAAGAAAGACTGATGTAATGGCATCGGCTGTATGCTTTATACCCCTGACTACCTGACGTCACAGAAGATAAGACAGCAACCAACGCAGGACCCAAGACTTTGATAATTAGGCAGACTGAGGGCTACTGCAAGCAGATAACCCAAATGTGATGACTGCAACAGTGAAACATGAAGAACATTTGGGATTTTACTCCTATTACTTGCATATATTTGATGAAGTGTGAGAAACTCTTGTTTGTGTCGAAGGTCCCAATCCTTCTATATAATGGCTAGTACATTTTTTTTTTCTTTCTTTCTTCCTTTGTAGTTTCATGCTATAACTTTCTCTTCTCCTGTGTGGCTTTACAATGTCTCATTTTTCTGGTACTTTGATTTACAGGAGTTTTATCTCAAGTTCTAGCCTTTTTCAGTCAAGCTGCAATTTAAGATCAAAAGGTGATACTGGGAGATACTCTGACTACATGATACATTCCAACAGCTCCTGCCATGCTCTCTCTAGGTCCCAAAAACTGAACTCTGTTTCCACAGAGGAGGTAATGATATTCTTTTTACTGCAGCCCTCTACCTCTTTTTAGAGTAATTCTGCCACCATCTAGACCAATCTGACACATCAAGAACACAGTTACCTTTCACTATTAAAATAAGCCAACAGTGGTACAACTGCTGGTAGCATGGCTTAAGCAGTCACTCTTCCTAGGGTGGATACTTAAATTTAAGTTACAATGTACAAACCCCTTATATACTAAAAATAAATTACCAGTTAAAACCTGTTACAACTAAATAATACATATTTTTACCTGAAATAAAC
The DNA here is from genome assembly GCF_019279795.1 of Protopterus annectens. Lineage (NCBI taxonomy): Eukaryota > Metazoa > Chordata > Ceratodontiformes > Protopteridae > Protopterus > Protopterus annectens. Next base: position 1,606,994,698 of record NC_056732.1, read on the forward strand.
AAAGATAAACAATACACTTTTTAAAATAAATATAAAGCAAATGCATACTTTAACAAGAACACACAAAATAAATGACTGAAAATGACACACGGCATATGTAAATAAATACTTTGACAAGAAAAATATAACACAAATGATTCAAGCTGAGAAGCTGCTTATACAAAATACAGATCCGGGCTGTTTTCATTTTTGAACTGCCAACAGTTAAAGGTTTACTGAACTCTAACTACAGTTATGAAAAGTGTTTAGGAGATGAAGAAACTTATAGGCAATAAATCCTGGATACTATATCTCAGTCCAAAAAAGTAGTGTAACAACACTTTGACATGGAAAGTCCTACTATCACTGCTAAAAGTTGTCCCCTTAAGTCCCAGAAGCCACATTTCCTGTTTGATTTAGAATTCAAATGTAAAGCTTCCTGTTTCCACAGTCTCCTTACTCTGGTGAGGGTGGCTACAGAAAAATATAGCAACTTCAGTTAAAAAAAACTGTCAATATATAAAAGGGACATTTTCAATTTTCTTTGCAAGGCTTGATGCACTTCTGCTAAAAAAGACAACTTGAAGGACTTCCAAGATGGCTACACATTGATCAACAAAACTAAGAGACAAGCGCAGGTAACTCTCCCAGTTTTAGTAAATTGAGTTACTGGCTAGTCAGTTCACTGCATGGATGTTAACAAATAAGAAACATAGACAGTCTGAAGGAAAATCAACTAGAAAAGGACTGGGAAGAACCCTGCAGCTGTTCAGCAAAAAGCAGTTCAAGCTCCAGCTTTGGCACAAGCCATGGCTTCCAGTTATCACTAGAAAAAATAATAAATAAAATGCGCTCAGAGTTGATTTAAAATAAACAGTAAAGGAAGGTCTGGAAAAAATGGAAGAAGCTTTAAGCACCTATTCAAATGAAATGATGAAACTACAAAAATCAGAGGTTAAAATGAAGAAAAGGCTGGCTGAATATGAGACTGCTCAAGAAGAGATGTTTTGAAAAGTGGTAGAGTTAGAAGGCAGAACACTCAGGAAAATGAGATTGTCTGCTGTACCACAGAAACCAGAAGGAACAGACTGTATCAATTTTATAAAAGTAGAAATAAGCAACTAGACTGGTATTACACAGCAGGATTTATTAATTAAAAGGGCACATCATGTGTTTGCTCCAAACCTGGCCATGAGAAAGCAGCCAATACCTATATTAGTAAGGATGCAATCATACCAGCAGAAAGGGTCGACCCTGACAAAACTGTGGCAGGAGGCCAAAGCATTAAAAATTTGATAGAGCAGAGTGTTTGAGGAAAATGAATAGTCACTGTACAACAGTCAGAAAAGAAGCAAATCTATCCCAGCAATCAGGGAATATCGAGAGGCAGGTGTGAGACTCAAATTGCTGTATCCTACTGCCTTCAGAATATATATATTTTTTTTTTGCTGGAGGATCAAATTAATTTCTTGATGCAGAACAGGTTAAGGAAGAAATATAAAAGTTTATCCAAAAAAAGTGAACCATCAAACAGAAGGGGACTTTGTTAATCATTCTTTTAATAATAAAGCTCATGGACAGACTTTGTCAGTGAAGCCTTTTTTCCAGTGTTCCAAAGGAAAATGCTTGAGAGACAGAAAAAAGCACAGGAGTTGACTAGAAAGATCAGGAGTACATTGAACTTGAACCAGAGTCTGGGGTTGGGGTGATGGAGATGAATAATAGTTATGTACTTACCATAACTTGGTATCTGTGTTATCTGTAGTCACTATTCATCATGCATGGGTCTAGGATCCTACATGGGATCTGAGCAGGCAAAAACAGACAACAGAGTTTGCCCTGGAGAAAGAAGACAGACACAGTAGACTTGCCACTTGAGTTACCACCTGTTCAAATGCTCAAAGTGGGACAATTTGTGTAGAAACATTATTATGTGGGACAAAATATACCCAAGGCCAGTGCAAAGAACAGAGCTTCTCTTTTTTGTCAAAATAAAAGCTTATTCATGTAGCATTTCAGTTGTTTTGCTATTTCATGTAACACTTAGGTATTTCAGATACAAAATTGCTGTTTTATGCAGATATTAAAGAAAACTTAGGAAAATTTCTGTCCTAAAATCTCAGGACATTTGCCTTTTTTTAGTTCTTTTTTGCAGGATACATCTGCCCAAAGAGGGACTGTCCCTCGCAAAGTGGGACAGGTGGTAACCTTACTTGCCACCAGAAAGGATCCATCTAATCTCCTGCTAATCCCTCAGGAAGGGGCTAGGAGGGAGGTAGGAGTTGTGATGAATGGTTAGTATGGATAACACAGATACCAAGTTATGGTAAGTACATAACTATTAATCTGATGTTATCCTAGTCACCATTCATCATGTATGGGTCAGAGTCCCCAGCTACCCAACATTCTCGGGTGGCCCATGGAAGAACATAACGAAGAACAGTGGAGCCAAAGTAAGCCCTTCCCCTAGAAACTAAATCAAGCTTGTAGTGAGAAATGAAGGTATGACGAGAAGACCAAGTTGCCACTGCATATGTCATCCATAGACTGACGAGCTGAAAAGGCAGCTGATGTAGCCACTGATCTGGTAGAGTGAGAACTAACTGGCCCTGGCAAAGGAGAACCACTGGAGAAGTATATGTAAGAAATGCATTGAGAAATTCACTGGGAAATGGTAATTTGCAAGACAGCTTGGCCCTTCCTGTTGACTGAAAAGGCCACAACAATTGGTCTGAGAGATGAAAGCACTTTGTTTTGTCCAAATAAAAACAAAGCTGCTGATGAACATCTAAGGTATGCAGAATGTATTCCCCCTTATTAGCATAATTAGGAAAGAACACTGGAAGTTGTATAGATTGATTAAGGTTCGCTTCGGTGGCCACTTTTGGCATAAAGGAAGGATTAGTTCTAAAGGCTATTCTATCTTTATGGAACATCAAATAAGGAGGCTTAATGGTAAGAGCCTGCAACTCTGATTCTCTTCTTGCTGAAGTTATCGCCAGCAAAAAAGCAGTCTTCCAAGAAAGAAATTTAAGGTCACAAGATGCGGCAGGCTCAAAAGGGGGTCCAGTTAGAGACTGCAGCAGTAGAGGAAGATCCCACGGTGGACAAGAGTCCTTGACTGGAGGATGCAACAAAAAGACACCTTTCAAGAAGGCTTTGCAGAGTTGAGAAGAAAACGTAGGCTTGTTATCAATATGAAAGTTAGAAACTGCTGCCAATTAGGCTTTGATCGTGGAGAAACTAGCATCCTCCTGAAAAAGGGAAGCCAGAAAAAGAAGAACATCAGGAATAGGAGCCAAAAATGGATCAAGATTCTGACCTTAAGCCCAAATACAGAATCTCTTCCACTTACTTCTGTAAACTCTCTTGGTAGAAGATTTTTGAGAAGCAAGGACAATATCATTCACAGGGGATGTAAGTGTGGACTTAGTAAGAATTGCTGGAATTGGACAAACCAAGCTGTCAGATGGAGGGTCTGCAGATTTAGAAACGGACAGAGCGAGGGATGGGAGATCATACCTGGCACCAGCTCGAGCACCCAAGGGGGGTGCTTCAGATGAGACCGTAGAAGAGGGAACCACACCTACTGAGGCCAGAAGGGAGCAATGAGGATCAACTGCGTCCAGGGGTGCCTTGCTTTCTGAAGAACTCTCGGGATTAATGGAAAAGGTGGAAAGGTATAAAGGAGACCCAAAGGCCAATCATGAGTCACAGAGTCTCTGGGGACTCCCCCCTCTGGGGGGATCAGGGCGAAGTAGCTGCTGCACTTGCGGTTTAGAGGGGAAGCAAAGAGGTTGCAGCTCAGTTAGCCCAACCAATGGAAGATCTTCTTCACCACTAGTGGATTCAGGGACCACTCATGAGGGGTCAGAATAGCCCTACTCAGCTTATCCACCTGCATGCTGGATGCTCCAGGAATGTGTGTTGCAAGGAGAAAGTTCCAAGAGGACATCACCCACTCCCAAACCCTCATAGTCTCGTAACAAAGCAGATAAGAATGTGTGTCCCCTTGCTTGTTTATGTACCACACAACAGCCACGTTGTCTGTGTAAACTGCTATTGTCCCTAGACTAAGGCAGTCCTGGAAAGCTTGCAATGAAAGAAGTACTGCACTCATCTCCAGAATGTTTATGTGCAGTTTGGTCTCTGGCTGGGACCACATCCCTTGGACAGTCTTCCCCTGGAAATAACCCCCCCATCCTAGGGGGGAAGCATCCGTGGTCACCTTGGCAGTTGGAACTGGGGAAGAAAAAGATCTGCCCGCTAGGAGGTCTAGAGAGTGCATCCACAATTACAGATGTTTTCTGCATATTGGAGTGAGTCATATAAGGACTGACAGAGGATGAGAAAGAGAGGACCACTGAACCACCAGGGTCCACTGTAAAACTGTCATGTAATACCTGGCCAGTGGATCCAGAAAAATGGCTGCTGCCATAGAACCTAGAGCCCTTAGAATGAGTGATACTGGAGGACGAGTTTGCTCCAGAAGAGATTATACATGAGAACGGATAAAAAGCACACATCAGAAGGGAAGAGTTGCAATCTCCGAGGTAGTGTCCAACTGAATGCCTATGAACTCCCACTTAGATGTGGTCAAGGAAGACTTAGCAAGATTCACTGTTGATCCCAACTGATCGAAGAGATGAAGAAGAAAGTGTGTGGTCTCCACCAGTTGATGCTGTGTGGGAGCTGTGAGGAGCCAATCATCAATATAGGGAAACACCTGGAATCCCTGCAGCCTGAGGTGAACTGCCACCATTCCCATGTACTTAGTAAACACCCAGGGGGCTGTGGTGAGTCCAAAGGGCAGGGCTCTGAACTTAAAGTGATCGGCTCCTAGGCGAAAGCAGAGAAATCTCCTAGGCTGCATGTCTATTTTGATATAATAGTATGCATCCTGGAGATCAACAGAGCACATCCACTCATTCTTATGCAGAAGTGGCACAATGGACTTTACAGTGACCATCTGAAACTTCAACTTCTTAACAGAGAGATTTAATGAGGGTCAGAACTGGATGCAGGTCCCCTGTTTTCTTGGGTACCAAAAAGAAGCGGGAGTAATAAGTTCCAGATCCTGTCTGTCCTGTGGGGTCCTTCTGGATGGCTCTTTTTTGAATGAGGTCGGTCACCTCTAAATGGGCTAACTCTCTCTGACCGGATGGCACTTTAGGGAGAGTTTTGATTTTCGGCAGGGGGATGGAAAAGGGAATACAGTAGTCCCTGGATATAAGTTTTAGCACTCATTGATTGGTTGTGATGTTTGCCCAGGACGTAGGGTGCAAAGACAAATGACCCTCAACTGCCTCCAGGGAGGGACAGTCGGGCAATGCCTCAGGGGATCTGAAAAGGCTTCTCAGAGAAAGGCTCCCTGGATCCCTGGTTTTGCTGGCCTCCACTGCCCCTAGGATGGTGTCGACCATTAAAACCTCTGCTCATCCCCTGGAAGCGGAATCTTTTTGAGCCTCCTGAAAGGAAGACTGCGACTAATGGAACCACATCTTCTTGCTCCCCCATTGGGTCTTGGAAAAGGACCTTTGGGGGGGGGGTTGAGAACCTGATCCCTACAGCCAACAGTGTCTTCCCCTCTTGCTCAATGTGGGTCAAAGTTTCCTTATCACTTGGACCAAAGACGGTTGAACCATCAAAGGGGTCATTGGTGAACAACACTTTAAAGGCTTCTGCAAACCCACATAAACAAAGCCAGGCATGACACATGAAGGCAATGCCTGTTCCCACCGCCTGTGGGATACCCTCTGCGGCACTGGCTATCAACCTCATGGATGAATTAGCTATGGACATGAGAGTGGTCAGCTTGGGAGAAATGGCCTTATAGTTCTCCTCAGGCATGTACTTCGAGAGGGAAGTGGTAAGCTCCTTTATCAAATCCCTCTGAAGACGGGTGAAATACATCAGGTAGTTTAAGTCTCACAGGCTGAAAGGAGATGATGTGAACACCCGCTTTCCAAATCTGTTAATTGCTCTCGATTCACGAGTTGGAGGATGGAGAAATGAACTCTGTTCTGCCAGCTCTTTTTTGGTGGCCACAGCTACCACAATCGCATCAACTGGAACTGCCTTTGACCAGAAAGCCTTGAACAATGGGGGGGGGCTCAAAAACTTGTCAGGACACTTAGGTACTGGCTCCACTGTATCTGGTTCCTTCCAAGCTCAGCTGGCAATAAGGTTGATCGAGGGGGTCAAGCAGGGGGAGACACCCAAGAGGTAGATGGGCCCGTACCGAAGGCCTCCAGAAACACGGCTTCCTCAGAGGATGGGAGCTGGGCAGACCAACCGCCCTTGGCCTTAAGAACCTCCAGGATGTCCCCAAAGGAGACATCAGGCAGTGTCCTTGGGGACCTGTCCCCTTCATTGATATCTGTGTCTTTCATGGCAGGCTCCATTGGGGAGTCAAGATGCCTCCTCTTACATGTCCTCTTCTGAGAAACTTCCTCTGTGGGAGGCTGGGGGAAGACTCTGACGAGGTGGGGACCCCAATAGGGGTAACCCCACTGGAGGCTAGGTTGAATGGGCTGACCAGAAGCAGGATGAAAGGTTCTGCTCAAACTCTGGGATTGAGATGGAGCATGACAAGCAGGGAAGGTTGCTCTGGTAGCAGAGAGAGATTTTTCCACCACCCAGAAGACAGAGGGACTGGAAGAAGCCCCATATCCCTCCCCTGCTGACAACAACACAATGGAGGAAGGAGCAGACCTCACCAGTACCAACAACCCTCCAGAGAAAGCTGGCCTAGAACCATCAAGACCTGAAGCACCAAGGGGCAGAGAGCAGTACGAAAAGCCCAGACCTAAACCCACCCCCACGGACTCTGGAGCAACAACCTGGACCAGTGGCCCTGCCTGCCCCACAGAAAGGGGAGCAGAACTAGCCATAGACTGTGATGGGGTAGGGACAAGAGAAGCCCCAGAAACCCCCATTGCCTCCATGCTGTGCATCGGCTCCCCTAAGTCCAAACCCTGTGAAATCAGACTAGGAGAAAGTAGTTGGGGAGTGGGAGAAGGCTCCCTAATCCTGTCTGATGGGGAAGGCAAAAGTCCTAATTCGATTTGAGCTTTCAAGAAAGTCGGTATCATCCTGTCCATGTTGGAAGGAAGGATGCTCCTGAAGGATTGGGAGGAAATAGAGGACCTAGCTGGAGACCCATGTCGGGACACCAATGGTCTTCTCCAATGGTCCAGGGAACAGGTCCTATGCGGAGGGGGTAAACAAATGATCCCCTCCAGAAGGATCTGGGGGGAAGATCTTCAACAACAGGATCCAACACAGGTCTCTGATCTGACTGTATCAGATCTGAGGAAACATACGGGTCCGAAGGAAGAGCTTTCGAATCCCTCAGATGCAAAGGGGTTGGATCCATGACAGGTCTGCTTTGGCTCGGATCTGAAGGCCTCGATCCAGAGGCCTTGGATCTGGTAGTCGATTCTGAAATCCTCGGATCCGAACACCTGGGAGCGGTGGCCTTGGATCTGGGCATTGAATCTCTAGAATTCCTAGGATCTGAGACCCTCTGCTCTACTCAGATCCGGGGATCTGGGATTCGATAGTCTAGCTTTCTTACTCAAAACCTCCTCAGAAGAGAAAGTTGTAACATGCATCTTAGCATGGATAACTTTAATTTCAGGTTAGGTAATGTCTCGTTGCAGCTGTTGAATTGGGGTATTGTTCCTATCAGGAATGTTAAACATTATCTGAAGATGTACATAATTTTGTGCGTTTGTTTTAAGTTAATAAGTTATGGGGTGTGTGTGATTTTTTTTTTTTGCTTGAGGGTTTTCATTACTACAAAAAAGTATCCATACTATTTTGACATGTGAATGGCCTCTCAAGTACAGACAAAAAGGAAAGAGTACTGAATTATTTTGAAATGCAGAGTGCAAACAGCAATGCTAAAGGAGACACATTTAGAAAGAAGTGAGCATGTGAATGTGATAACAAAAGGCTTTCAGGAGAGATATTCAACACAATATCAGGAAAAAAAAGAAAAGGGGAGTACTTATACTAATTGCTAGAGGAGCTCCAATAGTGATAGAAGATGAAAAAAGATAATGCTAGATTTGTTGTAGTGAAGGGCTACTGGCCTGGGAGGAGGATTAAAACTGCTATTATGGAGCTTAAGAAAATTTTGAGAAAAATAATCAGCTTTCAGCGGGTCTATGTTTGGTTACCAAATTTTAAAAACATCGAACCACGAAAGAACGAACGTAAAACTGCAAAGTGGAAAAGCATCGAACACCGACAACTGCGAAAATAAATTCAGCAAATGGCCATAGTCGGCCAACAACCAGTAAGCAATGAGATGCATAAGGTAAGTGAAGAGAAACCTTTTAAATTTGCCCTATTGCCCACTGTAGTGCTATCTTGGAGTTGGTATACATCGTTAGAGGGGTTGTGGGAGCTGCAACCCCTCACCTTGGTTGGTCAGTGTGTGCGATGTTGGCCAACTGTGGTCATTCGTTGTTTCTTTTTTTTTTCTGCAGTTGTCCGTTTTCGAGGATTTTACAGTTCGATGTTATTTTGTTGTTTTGCAGTTCAATGTTATTTTAATTCGGTAAGCAAACACAGACCCACTTTCAGAAGGGAATATTACTTATAGGTAGGGACTGGAATTTGATTTGCAACTATGAGGATGCATCTGGGGGATCTTGAAGGGAAAATGTAACAAAAGAGGGTGGATTTCTGAAGAAATTTATGAAAATATTGGGTATGGAAGATAAGAATTCAGTAGTAGGAGGAAAAAGAGATATGGTTAAGAAGTAATAGGAATTATTTAGAGGGGCTAAAAAAGGCTAAAGTATTGCAGAATAAGGGAATCTCAGACAACAACAAGAGGTACAACTGCAGAGTGCTAAAGAGAAAATTAGGGAGTATTTTGATAATCTGTTCTTGAACTGTTTTGTAAGTTTCTGTGAGGCCATTTTTGCTTGGGCTAAAGGAAAGTCTCTCTGTTGATCAGTGGCAGTGATAAACATTGAGCTGCTTCCCTGCCCCCCGTGGGAGTGGTTACTGACTTGAAACTGTAGTTTTATTGGCCAAAAGGGGTCATTTCCAAAACTCCTTCATCTTCCTCTCTTAAAACCTAGTTGCCTCATGGTTTTGGCGTCTTTTCAGGCTTGTTGGCTGTTGGTGAAGCACCCACCAAGAGGAGAAAACGCTGAGAGAAGAAAGGAGCCACTTTTGAGAGATATGGTTAAGAAGTAATAGGAATTATTTAGAGGGGCTAAAAAAGGCTAAAGTATTGCAGAATAAGACAACAACAAGAGGTACAACTGCAGAGTGCTAAAGAGAAAATTACGGCGTATCTTGATAATCTGTTCTTGAACTGTTTTGTAAGTTTCTGTGAGGCCATTTTTGCTTGGGCTAAAGGAAAGTCTCTCTGTTGATCAGTGGCAGTGATAAACATTGAGCTGCTTCCCTGCCCCCCCGCGGGATAGTGGTTACTGACTTGAAACTGTAGTTTTATTGGCTGTTTTGGGTCAATTCCTGGCTCTTTCCAGCCCCTGCTATCAAGCACGCTTTAGAGTGCTTTAGCGCGATTTAGCGCGGAGTTGCCACTAGAGCAGCATCGGGCAGCGCCGGTTTAACAAGGTTAAACTTTTTCTGGCTCCATAAAGTCTGTTCTTCATTTTTCCCTTAGAACTGCTCTACTAGTAATCTAAACAGTATATCCCTTAACTAAAAAGCGCAGCACTTGTTCCTAAAAGCTTTTACTTGTCTTAAAAGCATCTTCTTTTCAGGTTTAGCACTTCTGTATTATACAAAGTCCCTCACTAGCAAAACCCCCCCAGGAGTACCCACTTCCTTATTAAGTCCTCTCTTATTCAGTTACACCCCTAACTTCTAAATTTCTCTAGCATGTCGAAGGGCCAAATGCTGGCGTCCTCTCCTGTCCAGTTGGTGAATTTGGGAATATTGAGGCAATGTTACAATTGCCTCGTGTACACTGACAACCCTCTCCTCCTCCCACATAACACAAATACTTGCGAGAGATGCAGCTATTTAGCCAAACTGGAGGCTGAGCTCTCTCAACTCAGGACTGGCAAGACCAGACAGGAGGAGAAGGCAACTACACACACCACAAAACCAGTCTCACATAAAGCTATCACAACAATGAATCAAACACATAAACACACAAAGTCATACTCGGAGGCTCTGAGCAAAAATTTACCTAAACAGCAGAGGCCTCCAAAGCAGACATCCAAGCAACTGCCACCTCATGACACACCACAGGCAACACATAAACCACAAAATCAGTGTGCAAAGCAGTCACAGCCCTTAAGGCCAAATACAACACCAAACATACTTGTCATAGGTGACTCCATAGTCAGACACACTGACGTCCCACTCACCATGCTGAACAAGGAGAGGGTCACAGTAAGCTGCCTATTGGGTGCTAGAATCCGCCACATAACACAGGCACTCGGGTCACTCCTCACCAAGAATGATGCCACAACATAGAGACAAGATGATCAGCTTTAACAATTGGCTTAATTTCTGGTGTCATTCAAAGGGGATCCAGTGTCTGTCTGACTGGGATGACATGCTTGACAAGGCACGCTGCTTCGCAAGGGACGGCTTGCACCTGTCACCCCTGGGATTCCAGATATTGGCTAAGGCTCTTGCCACCCCCATAGTGCCTTTTTTAGGCAAGGCTCAAATTCTAAACCTACCACCCTAGAAAACAAAAATGGGAAGAAACTAAGGGTAATGCTGCTCAATGCCAGAAGTCAATCTCAAAATGCACGCTCTCGAGGCCCTTCTCAGTATGGAGAACATCGATGTCTGTGCTGTGACTGAAACCTGGTTCAAAGCTCCTGAGAGCACCCCGGCACTATCAGGTTTTACCTCATATCATGCGACCTGGCCCCAAAACCCGGACCACACCACAAAAGGAGGGGGTGTATACATATTCATCAAGGATACCCACACCTCCAGGTTGGTGGCAACGCACGAAGCATTGGAAACCATCCAGGTGAAATTAACCATAGGCAAAACTGCTCTACAATTTGTAGCATGCTACAGGCCACCCTCTCAAACTCAGGAACCCCACACAGCCTTCCTGAAGACACTGGAGGGTATAAATGTATCTCCAAACACCATTATATTGGGTGACTTCAACTACCCGAATATAGACTGGGAACATTACACTCTAGCCCCAACTTTCTAGCCCAAAGGTTCCTGGAGTTCATAAATTCAAATGCCATGGAACAACTAGTCACCGTTCCCACAAGAGGAGAAAATATACTAGATCTCATCATCACAAACATGGAGACAAAATGCTCCACACCGGAAGTATATCCCTCATTGGTGAGATCAGATCACAAACTTATCTCACTGGAAATCCACATCCCGCCCCCACCCCAAACAAAAAAGACCACAGTGAAGAACTTCTCTAAAGCAAACTTCACACTACTCAAGACTGGTGTGGTATCCTTCAAGGCCCCCGAGTGAGTGGAAACCACAACCCAAGCTGCAGAAGCCCTTACAAATGCCTTCTACAAACACCTCTAGGACTGCATGGATCAGGCAATCCCTAATAAAACCAAGACTCTTTCCACCAAGGGCAAACGTCTAGTCTGGTGGACCCCAGCCATAAACAAACTTTACAATAAGAGGAGAAAGCTGTTACATGATAGAGCAAAATCCATAAAAGAGAAGACACCCTTGATCATTATTAGTAAAAAAATACGAGCACTCATAAAATCATCCAAGGCCAAATTTGAGAGAAAAATTGCAATAGATTCAAAAGACAATCATAAGGCCTTCTTCAGCTATGTTAGAAACCTGGGTGGAAACTCCCAGATATGCACAGAATTAGTCCAAAATGATACAAAAATCACTGAACCCACAGACATTGCCAACATACTGGCAGACAGGTTCAGTGCAAACTTCACCCCCCTCTCCCCCCCAAAAGGAGAGATAACTATCCCAGCGAAGTGTAGTCTCCCAGACATCTCTAATGCGCAGGTGAAAGCTGCTCTCTCTAAAGCTAAAAACACAGCATCAATGGGACCGGATGGTGTCCCCGGCTGTGTGCTACATGAACTCAACGATGAACTAAACCCGCATATAAGGCAGCTGTTTAATCTTAGCCTTACCACAGGATACGTGCCCAAGGAGTGGCGTACGGCAACTGTGGTCCCACTCCACAAAGGCGGTACCTCTACGGACCCTGGAAATTACCGCCCCATAAGCTTAACAAGCCTGGTCTGCAAAGCTATGGAGAGGATCATAATGGAACTCATAAACAAAGACATAGGAGACTTGCAGACATTGGACCCGACCCAGTTTGGCTTTGTCAAGGGCAGATCATGCCTTTTGAACTTGGTCGACTTCTTCGAAACAGTCACCAAGGCCATTGATGAGGGAAAGGCAGTCCATACAGCCTACCTTGACCTTGCAAAGCTTTCGACACAATACCCCACTCGGGTATTATAGAGAAACTTACCAGCTTAAATGTAAACCCATATGTCACAAGATGGGTTGCAAACTGGCTAAGGACAGAACCCACAGGGTTAGAGTTGCTGGCGCCATGTCAGACTCCAAGCCGGTCACAAGTGGGGTCCCACAGGGCTCAGTCCTTGGCCCCCTGTTGTTCGGCATCTACTTCTCAGAAGTACAGGCAAACATAGGAGGACTATGGCTGATAAAGTTTGCAGATGACTGCAAACTGGGTGCCATAGTGGAAAGTACATCGGACACAGATATCCTTCAGAGGGGTCTCACGGAAACTGATAACTGGTGCCAGAGCCATGGCCTGAAGTTAAATGCAGAAAAATGTATAGTCATACCCTTCGGGAAAAACAAGGTAACCCCAAGCTACCATATAGGTGGCAATCCATTAAGCACAGAAGAGGTTATCAGGGACCTGGGGACCCAGGTTGACAGTGGCCTTTCTTTTGACACTCACATTGCTAAAGTGGTTAGAAAGAACTTCTACATTGCCCACCTGATCATGAAGGGATTCACATCCAGATCAAGTGAGGTCATTGTTCCCCTGTACTCTTCACTTATCAGACCAATGATCGAGTACAATGCCCCATTCGGGATGTATCTCACCCGACACCTGCAGCAATTGGAGAGACCCCAAAAGTTCCTCACCAAAAGGATAAAGGGACTCCAAAATCTGTCATATGCTGCCAGACTGAAGAAACTCCAGCTCTATTCAGTCTCATACTGCCTGCTCAGAGGTGACCTGTGCCACAAGGCCATGTCCAACGGGAATTAATGGACATGCTCCACCTCAAAAAATCCAAATCTACCAGATCCACTAAAGCAAGCGACTTAAACCTTAGCATGGATATAAATAGGACATGCTGGAGGGATAGATTTGTCACCCAGAGACTCCCTATGCTGTGGAATAAAATCCCAGTCCATGTGAGGCAGAGCACCTCGCTGGCTCTGTTCAAGAGAAATCTTGACCGGTGGATGGGAGATCGTAGGTTTACCCCGGGAATCATCTCTGTGTCACTGCTGGACAGAGGCACAACAAACTAATGGGCACAGTATTTTTTAACATAAGGGGTGGCGTAAGCCACAAAACTTTGGGCTAGGCTTATAAATGCCTTAGGGCAGATAGCCTAGTATAAACCTATGAACCTATGAACCTATAATATGCATGAGTTTAGAAAGACTGCTGTTAAGCAACTGCTTTTGATAATAACTCCAGAACACAAAAACTTTCAGCACAATGACTTAAGCAAAAGAAAGTAGAAAGGGTTGCTGCCACATTCAGGGAGCCTATAACAAGAAAAATAACCACAGATCCTACAGAAGTATTGGAGATGCTCCAGAAATTATAGGAAAATTTATATAAAGCAGAGAAATGTGGAAATCAAGAAAGGGCACAAATGGAAATGCTTGTGGAAGAATTAACTATGCCAAGGTTAGAGTTGGATGAGGCTCAACAGATAAGTTAGGAAAAGATGAGATAAAAATGGTGAGATTTTATCAATCTGCAGGAAAGTCTCCAGGAATAGACAGTATTCCTGTGGAAGTCTGGAAGCTAGGAAGGAAGAAAAGTGATAATGATCTGGAGGGTTGTATTTTAAAAGGAGGGGAAGCACCAACATCTTGGAATAAAGCTGTTGTGGCTGTGATACTTGCAGATGGTAAAGACCCATCAGACCCAGCTTCATATAGGCCCATTTAAATTTTAAACCATGGTTATACAGTGTTTGTATCTTAAACAGCTAAAAGAAACAATGTGGTTTTCTGCAGGGGAACTGCAGGGGAGGCAAGCATGACATTAACACAGCAGTGATGACCAGAGGGAAAGTAGAGTGTAACAAAATACCGGTGTTACTGGTGGGTCATGATACAGAGAAAGCATTCAACAGAGTAAACTGGGATGTTATGAGTAGGGCAATGGAAGTATCTGCGTTTTCTGATACAACAATAAGGTTACTTAGGAGGATATATATGGGATCGGAAGCAAAAATGAACACAGGAGGTTTCCTCTTTGACAAGATGTGTCTGAACAGAGGAACCAGGCAGAGGTGTCCTCATTCACTTATGCTATTTCTTTTATATTTAGAGCCATTGGCAAAGACAATAAGAAACTCAGAAATTCAGGGATATAATTACTGTGGTAATCAAGAAAAGTTGGCTTTATTTGCAGTTTTGTACCTGATAAAACCAGGAAAGGGAACCTCAGAGTTGCAAAACATCTTAAGACAGTTTCAAGTCTTTTCTGAATATAATGTTAATGAAGATAAAACAAAGACTATGGTGGCAAACTATGTACCTACACATGAATTGGTGCAGCAATACCTATATTTATGATAACACAATAAAATTAAGAATTTAGGAGTATGGATTAAAAAGGATTCTGTTATGGCAGCTAAGGATATGTGGGATAAGACTAAACAAAAGATAATACCAAAATTGAGAAACTGGAAGTTCTTGTTTATGGATATGGAAAGCAAAATATGAGCAATAAAATGTTTTTAGTCCCTTTAGTTTTATATACTGGCCAGGCATATTTTTCATCACAAAGGGGAGAAGTTGTAGACAATTAATAAAAAGTTGAAGGAATTTATCTGGGAGGGGAAAAGGGTAAGGATCCAATGGGACAAGTTCATCCTTCCAGAAGAGCAAGGTGGCTTAGGATTACCTGATCTGAAAGGATATTTTAAGGTTACCCAGTTAAGGCTCAAATGCAAAAACACAAGTAGAAAGCTGTAATTCAAACTGGCAACAGATGACGGGGAAACTGAAGAAATAAAGGGAGAGTGGGATTTTGGATGCATATCTTTAAGGAGACAATAGCAGACATACAGAATATTACATTTATAAAGTAACTGAAAGCATTCTAAGGAACTTAGCCAAAACAAGACTTGAGAAAGGAGATTTTGCTGATAGGAATGACTGCAATTATGGGTATAGAAAACAGGCAATATGGGTCTTGACTTTATTGGAGAAAACTGGCAAAAGAACCAAGCAAATAAGCAGAGAGGAAAGATAATAGAATGGGAAAAGGCCAAGACGACATTTGGGCTGCTGGCTACAGATTGTCAACCCTATCAGGGATTGATATCAGAGTATAAGCAGAGGGAAAGCACTAAGCACAAAGACCAAATCACGCCACTAAAGGCCATTCAAATAAATATAAAATATGTAAGAAAAAAGGATGAACGTGTCACCTCTTGCTCTCAAATATTTAAATAACTGAAACACTCTTAGTACAAACCGAGGTTAGGGTGTAAGCTTGGTAGCTCTTACAAGAACTGTTGAGCTGTTAAAAACAGCTGAAGCACTCAATACAAACAGCAGTTTAAATTGAAGCTTGCGAGAACTGTTGAGCTGTTAGCAGCTGAAACACTCTTGATACAAACAGCAGTTAGAGTGAAAGTTTGCTAGCTGTTACAAGAACTGTTGGGCTGGTAAGAACAGCTGAAGCACTCTCGATATAAACAGCAGTTTAAGTTGAAGCTTGCTAGCTTTTACAAGAGTGCTTTAGCTGTCTTTAACAGCTTAACAGTTCTTGTAAGAGCTAGCAAGCTTCAACCCTAACTGCGGTTTGAACTAAGAGTGTTTCAGTTATTTAAATATTTGAGAGTAAGAGGTGGCATGTTCATCCTTTTTTCTTACATAAGAAGAGAGAAAGGGAGGGGGGAATCTTAAGTGAAAGACCTGCTCTGGTAGTTTTTAGCTGACTCTAGGACAGATGTTGCTGTTAAAATGGGATAATTAGTAGGGCATATACAATATTGCACAATAAATATAAGAATCAATCAGTGAAATATAGAAAAGATTGGGAAGAGACACTGGACATATGCAATTCACAAGGAAACAATGGTATGACATATGCATGGCTCCAAGTATGCAGCAAAGTCTAGAAGATTTTGGATTTTTACTTGGAAGTGATTACATAGGTGTTTTATACCCCAAGCAGATTCCAAAGAATTTTCCTCAGATTGATGACAAATGTTGGAGGTTTGATAGGGAAGAAAGAGGTAATTGAGAATAAATGTTTTGGGAGTATAATGAGTTGGGACTTCAAAAATACCCTGCAGAGTACTTTGTCAGAAACCCTGACTGAGCAAATGGGTGTAA
The DNA here is from genome assembly GCF_019279795.1 of Protopterus annectens. Taxonomy (NCBI): domain Eukaryota; kingdom Metazoa; phylum Chordata; order Ceratodontiformes; family Protopteridae; genus Protopterus; species Protopterus annectens. Next base: position 1,607,011,252 of record NC_056732.1, read on the forward strand.
TTCAAGAAATTATTTCTTTTATTTCTTAGCTGGGATACAAGATCTGAGTTGCCTAGACATAGTAAGGCCTTGCTATGTTTAACAGTGGTGGGTGCCAAACACACAAATACTAGAAATTGGAAATCCAACTGAAAACCAACTATATCGGAAGTACTGAATATTGCAACTGAGATAAAAGAATGGAAGGTAGGATCGTTACAAAAGTGTTGTACAAAAAACATGATTTATAACATCTGTATCTAGGAACATGTTAATATGGCTTGTTTTCTTTTATATAAAGGTATGTTTGCCTACATGTTAAGTGATAACTCAATAAAGGTGTTAAGAAAAACAACAAAAATGTTTACATTCTATACATGCAAAACAATAACAATAGATTTCACACAGCTCTTACAGTTTTCCTTTTTTTTCTTTAAGAACTACACTAATTTCAGATTATACCGCTTTTTCTGCATTTCCCATCTTCATTTCACACTTCTCTGAAAGACAACAGCAATTCTCACACAGTTTCCCACAAGCTCCCTCAATATACTATGGTCAACATTAGCTGTTCTTGTTGTATAAATATTTATATATATATATATATATATATATATATATATATATATATATATATATATATACACACTCACACACACACATATATATATATGTATACACACACACACACATATATATATATATATATATATATATATATATATATATATATATATATACACACAAATATATATTTATAAATTCTTCAAGTATATCATTTCCTGTGAACATCACAATCCTACAAGAGTATCAATCAATGGTCCCTTGCAAAGCTGACTGACACTGATAACAGGAAATACAATTCCTAGTCATTAAAACCTGAAAAGTTCTGTCAGAAATAATGGAACTGGTACCAAGTCTAAAATGCTGACTTCAAACAAATGTGGTACCACTGTGCAGTTTATCTGAATGTAGCAGTCTCCAAAGGATTAACTGCAACTAGAGTCTTCACTTACTCAATCATATACCCTCTGCTTTTTGCAGCATTTGTAAATTAAACATATAGAAAACAGCCAGCAATTAAAACCTAGATGTATTAATGGTTTATTACTGAGAAAAAGACCACATTTTCAGAATCTGCAAGAAAACAGAAACTGTTGAAAAAAATTACATTTCATTATCCAACATCAAACTACTTTTGCAGTGTATTAAAATGTTGACCTTATTCCTAGTCATAATTTTTTATGAATGTTTTTTGAAAGTTCCTGTCTTACAATTTATTTGAAAACAACGTTTTTTTTTAATTTCTCTGACAAGGCATTATCACTCACACTGCACTTCTAATGGAAAACTGCTTCAGGCTGCCTGCCTTAAATGCTTACAGCAGCTTATATTTAAACAAATATGCAACAGTAATGACAGATTATTAGCAAAGCACAGGATGCTATCAGTAATACTTAGCAAAAGAATGCTAAATAATTCATTAGTTTTACAAAGCAGCAAACCCTGTGACAATCTACAGGATTTGCAGCTACAGAGATGAAAAAGCACATTCAAATCACAAGAGAAAACAAGTCTATTAAAAATGAAACTCATTAATTTATTTGCAGTAAACCAGTGCCCCGGTTTAATTAAAATACTTCTCTGTCAACAAATATATTCTTAATGCTGGAAAATACAGAAGGTTATGTGGGTTGCAAAGAATAATTTGACAGCAAGAACAAGTCTTTAGTGATAAATATACAGACTGCTTAATTAAGGGTTACAATGAAAGTACATAACTTGCAGGATCCTTAATGATTTGGGCATAATACTGTGATGTAAATATTACATCTTATGAAAGTAACATCAGTAATTAAAACTGACATTAGTTTCATCAGAAAAGGTGAGAATTCTATCCTATAAGCAGTAACAGTCACATTTATTTTAGTAAATGCGGGCTGCGATCTCCTGCTACTTACTGGTCCTATAGTGATGTCCTTGTTTTATGGTAAACTGCAATGGTCACTTTCGTCGGATTCAGCAATGCTGTTTAAAAGGTATACATGGTGTCCTTGTTTTTATGGTAAACTGCAATGGTCATTTGGGTCGGATTCAGCAGTGCTGTTTAAAGGGTATATGTGGGCAAATGTTAGGCAGCAGCATTAAATTCAGCTCTGGTCAAAATATTTTAAACTGACAATAAAATGAAATGTTGCACATATAATGTTAAGGCAAAGGAGGTTTAGCCTATGGAGTTTAAGTGATAAAACAGAATTGAAAATAAACATGAAATATATTTTGAGAGCACATAAAAGAATTCTAAGACATTTGGTGAAACAGGTAAGTAGGAAGGAAAATGCTATGCAAAGGTGATATTAGCTTTTTCTCACTTTGTTTTGATTGCACATAGGTTCATAGGTAGGTACCAGGCTATCGGCCCAAGGGCCTACACAAGCCTAGCCAGCAAGGTTTCATAGCTTACGCCACCCAAAAAAGTTATTTTCCTGTGCTACTGTCCAGCAGAGACACAGAAGTGATCCCCGGGGTGTATTTCCTATTTCCCATCCACTCATCAAGATTTTTTTTGAAGAGTGCTAATGAAGAACTTTGCTTGACATAGATGGGCAGCTTGTTCCAGAGTATAGGAAGTCTCTGGGACAGGAATCTATCCCTTCAGCGTGTCCTGTTTATTGTGGTGACAAGGTTTAGGACCCTAGAGTGTGTAGCTCGGAGGGATTGGGATTTCTTTAGGTGTAGCATGTCCAACAGCTCTGGGTTTGACATAGCTTTATATGTTAGGCAGAGATCACCTCGGAGTAGGCGATATGCTATGGAGTAAAGCTGGAGTTTTTTGAGGCGGTCAGTGTAGGGCATTTGTTTGAGGCCAGTAATCCTCATCGTGAGGTACTTCTGTGGCCTTTCCAGGTGCTGCAGATGTCTTGTGAGGTACATTCCAAAAGGGGCGTTGTACCCATAGGGTCTTATGAGTGATGAGCAGAGGAGAACAATGACCTCTTTTTTTCTGGATGAGAATCCTTTTATGATGAGGTGTGCCACGTGGAAGGACTTACTGACTATTGTGGCAATGTGACTATCAAAGGAGAGACTACTGTCCACCTGAGTCCCAAGGTCTCATCACAAATTCGGTGTTAAGTAGATTGCTGCCTATGTGGTAGTTCATGGGTACAGAGTTTTTACCAAAGGGGATGACACTGCACTTTTTGGCATTGAGCTTGTGGCCATGGCTCTGACATCAGGCATCTGTCTCAGTGAGGCCCTTCTGTAGGATGTCCACATCATTTGGAGAATTGACTATGGCTCCTAGTTTGCAGTCATCTGCAAACTTCGTTAGCCAGAGGCCTTCTGTGTTAGCCTGTACTTCAGAGTAGATACCAAACAGGAGATATCCTAGGACGGAACCTTGTGGTACTCCACTTGTCACTGCTTTGAGGTCAGATTTGGAGTCTGAAACTTTTACAGTGTGGGTTCTGTCAGTGAGCCAGTTGGCAACCCATCTTGTGACGTAGGGATTTATACCTAGTTTAGTGAGTTTAGCTATAATTCCAGAATGGGGGATGGAGTCGAAAGCCTTGGCGAGGCCAAGATAGGCTGTGTGAACCACCTTATCCTCATCCACGGCTTTGGTGACTGCCTCAAAGAAGTCGATCAGGTTCAGGAGGCATGATCTGCCTTTCACAAACACGAACTGGGTGGGATCCAGAGTTTGGAGGTTACCAATGTCTTTGTTTATGAGTTCCATGATAATACGTTCCATGGCCTTGCAGACCACGCTTGTTAGGCTAATAGCTCAATAGTTCCCAGGATCAGTGGTGGCTCCCCCTTTGTGGAGTGGGATAACTGTTGTTGTAAGAAATTTGATGAAAATACATCCCTGATTATAAAGGCTGGTGGCATACAATATTAAAACAGAGAAAAGTTAAAGCACTCACATGGAGGCAAATGTTCCTGAGTGATCCCAGTAGCAGAAAGCTGACAGCAGCAGATCAGACCACAATTTCCTATCCTCAGCAGCAGAACAGACCTCACAATGTGGGATCCCCATGTAAGGTGGGAGATATGATCTCTCTAATATAGGTTCATAGGTAGGTACTAGGCTATCTGCCTGAAGGCATTTATAAGCCGAGCCGGAATGTATTGGCTTTCGCTGCCCCCTTAGATTAGTTCCCTGTGCCTCTGTCCAGCAGCCTCCTTCTGGTGGGCAATGCTTTGTGCACCTCCCCCCAATAGGAAGTGCCAAATTAACATTTTCAATGGGTGTCCAAACCAGTTCATCTTAGTCCTCTCTGCCCAAAGCAGCACTGGATTTTCATACAGATTCTCCCAGACTCCTAAACTCACCACTCTGCCAAGAAAGTCAGCTGGGCAACCATCTCAAGGAAACTACTTTCTGCCACTTGTATCCTGAGCACATCCTTAAAGTTACTACTCAAAACTTGAGAAGATGGGGATACAGTCTAATTGGTAAAATGAGAGCTCACCCTACAGCTCAACTCTCATTTCACAACCACAGTCTGGTATAATGCCTTCTGTACTTCCACTGCTGAACCTACTTACATGTCGCTCTCTGTCTGTCTTTTCTGTCTACACTCATGAACAAGACTATATGATACATAAACTTTTAGACTCATGGTAGCAGTTCTCTCTCAAGCACAGAGAACAGTCCACTCTCTTCTGGGAGAGTACAGTGACATATGAAGTGCAGACTTTCACATCATCTGTTTCACATTAAATAGCAAACCAATCAAGTACACAACAAAGACCTTTAGCCTATTTAAAGTAACAGGGCAACACTATCAGCAAAAAACAAAGACCTCTTAAGTCTCCAAAATGCATATTCTCCGGATCACAGCTGTGCCTTAATATCCTATGAAAATAATGGATAAAAAACTAGCACAGTCCTGCTCTGACTCTTGACTATATCTGACCTATCTGCAAGAATGAGAACACAATTTTCACACCATAAATACAAGGACAAAACTGAATGAAGCACCTCTCACAAGACATTATTGGGTAAAGAGTCATATGCCTTGCCAAGTCTACAGAACAAATGTACACCAGGGACTTCCAGTGATGACGTAGTAGTGACCAGACATTTCCATTACAGCTTTTGGCTATACTTCATTTTATAGTAATAATTTGCAGTGAACTGTTGAATTCTGTGCTGCAGTTATGAACAGAAACATTATGGGTTCAGCCTCCGTGGTGAAACTGGGTAAGCAAGCATGCCAAAAGGAAGACTGATGAGTAATTGTGTTCACTGAAATGACTACATGCGGCTTCTGATTGGAATGATAGGTAGAAAATTTGCGATAGTTCCTGCAGAGGTGTATGGAGCACAGCACACTAATGTAGACCAAGACACAGTGTCAGGAAAGAGTTCCTGTTGGAGATTATGGAAGTAAAAAAAGAAGCTCACGATTTAATAGACCTACTGAACAGACAGAATGGGAAGAAGCCTGAAGCCATGAATTTTCCTGTGACCAACGTAGAGGAATTTCAAACATGAAGGAAAAATATCCAAATAATCAGTATTCCTGAGATGGCAGAAGGTAGTGTTTCTGTTACATACATTTAAACTAAATTGTGTGTCTGTGCATGTGTTGGTGGTGGTAGTGGGGATTCAGGAGACCAAACCTGTGATCAAATTTCCCAGGTGAAGACTGAGGCAGCAACTGTGTGGTGCCTACTCTGGATGAGTGGGCAATCCTGCTATCAAAAGAATATTGGGTGAAACAACTGAAGTTTCATGACCTTCTGGCCTTCATAGAAGTTTGGTTCCTTAGGGGCTATAATATATAATGACATTTGCTGGATGCATTAAAGTGTGTGTAAACTTATTAGAAACACTAACCATCCAACCCAATGCCATATTAATGTGTGACTTTAATTACTCCATTATTAACTGGGAATCATATACGACACCACACTTACAGGCCCAGAGATTCCTGGATTTTGTAAACACAAAATCCCTGGACCAGATAGTCAATAACACCAACTATGGGTTCAACCATACAGGATCTGGTCCTCCCTAATATGAGACGTGACGCACACCCTCTACTGTAACATCTTTCCTGGTAAGGTCAGACCACAAAATGGTCTCCTTTGAAGTAAAAATAAAACCTGGACTTCCAGCTAAACCTGGAATATTCAGGAATTACTCTTAGGCTAACCTCCTGCTATTAAGTAATAACCTGGCAAAATTTCAAGCCCCCATAAATCCTGGGAACACTGCTGCCTATGCAGAACTGTATACAGAAATCCTGTACAAGCATGTTAATAGCTGCATAGAGGCAGCTGTGCCCACCAGGAAGAAGAAAAAACTAACTGAAAAAAACAAGCCATCCTGGTGGAATCACAAAACCAATAGGTTGTATAACATAAGGAAGAAAATCATAGCAAAAATTAGGAGGTGCAGCACCCAGCAAGATAAAAGCACTTTCATCAAACTAAACAAACAACTCAAGAGGACAAATAAAGTCTACCAATGCCAAATGTGAGGTAAATTTGGACTTCCACACCAATAACAACCACAAAGCATTCTTTAGCTATGTCCGCAACCTCAAAGTCAATACACAATTGTGTGGAGAGATCATTGAAAATGGAGACACCTATACTGAGCCAGAAGATATAGCAAACCTTCTGGCTGATAAATTCAGCTCCAACTTTACACCTCTCTCCCCCTCAACCTTTTCTCAGGAAATACCATCAAATATAAATCCCCCTACTATCACTACGGAACAGGTCCTTAATGCTCTCTCTAAGACCAAGAACATTGAATCAATGGGCCCAGACAATATCCCAGGATACCTTCTAAACAGCATGAAACATGACCTATCAGGGCCTCTGGAATTACTATTTAACTGTAGCCTCCAAACAGGCTTTGTGCCTCATAAATGGAGAACAGCAACAGTCATCCCTCTGCACAAAGGTGGGCTATCTACAGACCCTGGAAACTACAGAACCATATGTCTCACCAGTCTTATATGTAAAGTCACAGAAAGAATTATCGTGGAAATGATCAAAAGAGATAGAGTAAACCTCCAGACATTGGACCCAACCCAGTCTGGTTTCGTCAAGGGCAGATCATGCCTACTCAACCTGGTGGATTTCTTTGAGAAGGTAACCAAAGCAATGAATGAGGGAAAAATGGTTTATACTACCTACCTTGACCTGGCCAAGGCATTTGACACAATAACCCACTCGGGCATTGTTGACAAACTCAACAGGTTAGGTACAAACTTGTATGTTACCCAGTGGACAGCCAACTGGCTCACAGGGAGGACCCAGGAAGTTAGAAATGGGGAGTCCACCTCTACAAAGAGGCCAGTCACAAGTGGAGTTCTTCAGGGATTAGTCCTTAAACCACTTCTTTTTGGCATTTACTTCTCTGAGGTCAAGGCCAATGTCAGTGGTCTCTGGCTGACTAAATCTGCAGATGATTGCAAATTAGGAGTGGTCATTGAATCCCACAATGACACAAATGTTCTCCAGGAGGGGTATCCTTTGGGAAGGCATCCACCCCCGATAGCTATTATATTGACAACACATCCCTAAAAGTTGACCCAGTAGTCAGGGACATAGGGACACACATAGAAAGTAATCTAGCCTTTGACCATCATGTGCTACAGTAGTGAGGAAATCATTCTATGTTGTGCAACTTATAAATAAAGGTATGGCATCTAAGTCCAAGGAAGTCATTGTTCCACTGTATTCATCAGACCTATCATGGAGTACAATGCCCCTTTTGGTATGTACCTAACTAGGCATATCCAACAACTGGAACGTCCAAGAGGTTCCACACTAAAAGAATACAAGGCGCAAGTAAAATGTCCTGTAAAGACTGCCTCATGGTCTTATCCCTGTATTCTGTCTCATACAGGTTATTGAGGGGAGATCTGTACCTGGCATATAGGGCATTGTCAGACCCCAATCTGATGGACCTCCTGCATATCCAGATGTTGTTTGCTGAATACTTTTATTCACACAATAACATCATACCAGTTTCGGCACACTAGCCTTCCTCAGTGAATAAAGATGCCAACAAGACCATATGTTTATATACAAATGCATCCATAATTCCTATTGTGTCATTTCGTGCAACTCAATTAACAAATTATTAAACATATAACACTTCCACATTATAAGTGGTCATTTAAACCTGGTGAAAACAAACCTCCTAATTTCACAATCCAATATTTCTCCTTGTTATTTAAAATAGAATGCCAGCCTAGTTTATTGGATCGATCTCCCTGTATCCTGTCAATCACTGTAAAGGAAAACTGGGCAGTGGGATAAATAATTTGGTGTTTATATAAGGCATTAGTGATCCGTTTATTTATTTAACCTGCATTTCGAAAGAGGGCATCCCTTTCACCAAAAGAAAGGGATTGTTAAGGGGCAATTCATTCGTGCCTCTAGGATGTGTAGTACCCTAAGTGATTTTTTGGATGAGATAGAATTTTTGAAGTTCCTATTTCTCGAAAGGGGCTATCCTATCTCATTAGTCACTACTCTGGCTCAGGAAGTTATAGACAACAGGGGCACCAGATACCCCCCATTAATTGGTAACATGAGTACGCCAGTAAATGATTTTAATACTAATGAGCATGTGGAATATTCTAGTAGTTTTATCCACACTTATTCTCTTAGCTCCCCGGACATTGAGAATGTGATACAGAGATATTGGGCAGTACTTACCCTTCATGAAGAGCTAAAAAATCTGGTGCAACCATATCCCAGGTTTGTAAGAAAGAGAGATGTTAACCTCAAGGAATTATTTGAAGGGAAACGCACTCAAAGATCAGCATTAGATAATTCCAAATTAGGCACCTTTAAATGTGGTGCGTGTAAACAGTGTAATGCTATCATAAATTATTCGACCCTCTATATTCCATCGAGGAAGTTTCTCTTCAATTCCAGTAGCTTCTCTAACTGCGGCACCAAAGGGGTAGTCTATTTAGGTGTATGTATGTCCTGTTCCAGTTTTTATGTAGGGAAAACGGAGAGACCCTTAAGAAAGAGAATTTATGAACATTTGTACGACATCCTTAAAGAAAGGAAGTATAACGCCTTTTACAAACATTCCCACTTTTGCCCTAGAATGGAGCTTAAGTTTATAGTGTTAGAACAAGTGACACCAGATGCTAGAGGGGGAGATTGGGAGACCACCTTGGAGTATAGAGAACTACTCTGGCAACTCAGACTTGATGCTGGGAGACCTCCTGGTCTCAATGACAACATTAACATCAGTAGCGTCTTGAAACTGAGGATGGCTAGACTGTAACAGCATTATTGGTGTGGCTTTGAGTGGTTATGAGTGGCTTTACACCCTCCCTTTAAATGGTGCATTACATCTTCTTTATTGGTTTGGCCGAATGGAGATATGTTACAGCCACACAGCTATACACACATTTATTTTTATTTTTATTTATTTATTTATTTATTACATTTTTTGTTTTCTTTGATTGCAGAAAATAATTTGTGTTTTTAAATGTATTCAGTCCTATTGGTCATGTTTTAGATTGTTTTTGATTTATTCACAGTTAGTACTTTTATAATTATTACACTGATTTTTTATCTATTTTCAAGTGACTAATGGGCTTTTCATGCTTTGTAGTTATTCCCAGAAGGAACGTTTTATTTATTATTTTTTGCTTTTCTAAACACATGTGATGTTGTTTTATTGAATTTCTTTGTATAAAAATTTCATTTATGGCTCATTTTGTGTAATGGAGTTGATTTTATTAATTACGTTAATTACTGGATCATGTGACTCAACACTGCCTATATATGGACATTATTTGAATGATTTTTTATCTTGAGAAAGCTCGGTAGTAACCGAGCGAAAACGCTTGTTGTACTGTGACTGTGGCCATTTAATTAAAAGTTTATCTACTGATTTTGGTTTCCTCGTCTGTGGATTTTAGAGTTTTTTGGTCTTGTTTCGATTTGGTGGTTTTTCTAAACCTCCTAATTTCACAATCCAATATTTCTCCTTGTTATTTAAAATAGAATGCCAGCCTAGTTTATTGGATCGATCTCCCTGTATCCTGTCAATCACTGTAAAGGAAAACTGGGCAGTGGGATAAATAATTTGGTGTTTATATAAGGCATTAGTGATCCGTTTATTTTGGATGTTACTGTACTGTAAGGTTCTGACATGTGGATCCATAGAGGACATGATGTTTGTCCAATATAGAAAGATGAACAATTGCAGGTAGCCAAATATATAACCCAATCTGATTCAAAATTTCCAAAACTCTGTATATCAAATACCTTGCCTGAGTTTTTACTTGTGAATTGTTTGTATTTGAGTATGTGTTTACAAAAGGAGCAGTGTTCACATGGAAATGACCCCAAACGTTTGTCCCCTGTAATAGTTAATTGAGAACGCATAGATAAACCACTGTTATGCTTCTTATAGTGTGCAAAATGAGAGCCCAGTGTTTTACCCCTGCGGTATGAAAGCCAGCATTGATCCCCTAGCATATGATTCAAGTCTTTGTTTGCCATAAGAATGTTGCAGTGTTTGATTACAATATCCCTAATGAGAAGAATGTTCCTGCCATAGGTGGTTATAAATCTGATCAGCTGTGCATCCACTGTGTGATTCCTGTCCTTATATACAAGAAGCTGTGATCTATCCTGAGCAGATGCAAACTGACTAGCAGCTTGCATATCTTGTTGGCAGTAACCCTGAGTCTGGAACCTGTGTGTCATGTCCTGTTGGACAGAAACAAAATCTTCCTTCTCAGAACAAGTCCTCCTAATATGCAAAAACTGCAATTTGGATATGTTCCTTATGGTATGGTGTGGGTGCAGATTAGTGGCATAAAGCAAGTTGTTATATTGAGGGTATTTCCTATACACCCTGGTGGCAAGGGACCCATCCGGTTGTTTAGACACTGTAACATCCAAAAAGTTGATATGCGGTGCATATCAAAATTCAGAGTGAACTCGATACCCCATTTGTTTTCATTTAAATATTGGACAAATGCACCCAAATATTGTTGGTCAGCACGCCACACCATCCAACAGTCATCAAGGTACCTCCTCCAGATGTCTATCTCATTCATGTATAAATTATGTGAGGTGTCATAAATAAGCTGTTACTCAAGATACCCCATGAAGATATCACCGTATATAGGAGCAAAAGAAGCCCCCATGACTGTACCTCTGGTTTGCCAATAACATTCCCCATTGAAGTTGAAAACATTCTTCGTGAGGACGTGTTCCGCCATACAAACTAGTAGGGTGTTAAATCCCACTGAATAAAGATCAGCCCTGTCTAACCAATGTTGTAGCGCTACTAGTCCTGCCCAATGGGGAATGTTAGTATAAAGAGCTTTTACATCCAGTGTACATAGTAGCCATGTTGGTTCTAATTGTGTCGCTGATATAATCTTGAGAAACTCAGTGGTATCTTGGATGCGTGCCCGTACATGTTTGAGTATTGGTTTGAGATAATATGTTGGAAAATCAGAAAGCAGTTCTGTCAGGGATCCAATACCGGATACAATTGGTCTTCCCAGAGGTTTGTCCAGACTCTTATATATCTTTGGTAAAAGATATAAAATTTGTTTTTGTGGATCCAGTACCATAAGTTGGCACAACAAGTGCTCCTGTATGATGCCTTCCTCTATTGCTAAGTTAAGAAAAGAGTCTTATCTCCTTCTTGAAGTTCAGTGTAGGGTCTAAGGGCATGTGCATATAGTGCTGAGGGTTGGACAATTGGCCATTTCCCTCTGCCAGACAATAATCTGTGTCCATTATAACCACCGTCCCATCCTTATCCGCAGTAGTAATCACAATATTGGAATTATTTTTCAATTCAGTGAGAGCATGTTGTTCTTGTACCGCGAGATTATGGTGCAACAGAGAACTGCCTGCTGAAAGATACCAACATATTTATTCATAGTAGGCATGAAGGCTGATTTGCCAAACCTGAATTCAGTGGATCTTTGAGAAGTTTCACTAGGACCAAAAAGCATTTTTAGATTTAATCTACGGCAAAAATCCAAGACATCATTCACATCAATATTTTTATCAATGACAAAACCAGGAACATAGTTAAGACCTTTATTAAGTAACTTCTTGTGGTTGTCATTTAACTGGACAGATGAGGTGTTATGTATATTAAAATCAAGCTCTAATGCATTAGCAAAGTTTGGAGGAGTCCTTCCATTGTACCTGTATTTACGCTTGTGCTTCCTCCCACACCTATGCCTGCCAAATCTAAGGGGTGGTCACTATTTCTGGATTTCTTTGGTGTGGGTGAAGCCTGTGTGTTGGGAAAATCTGTATCTGTGGCCGAAGACTCATCCCCCGAAGTGCTACTAGGCTCTGAGGCCGTTTTTTTCAAAATAGATCTTTCTCCTAGAGGGGCAATACGTGAAATCCCCACTTTCAGGAAATTTAACAAATTTTGATGTTCAAAAGGCTTTCTCCTATGATAATCAGTAACATCCCTATTGAATTTACGTATTTTTTTGTCCTTCGCTTGTTTTTCAAAAACCAAAAAATCCTTGGTTAATTTATTAACGCAGTTGGTATATGCAGGTAATCCTACAAATTTCTTCAAATCATTACAAACAGACCTAACTTCACCAACATTCTTCTCTATTATTCGTTCATATGCTAACATCTGTATGATTGTTTCAGACTTTTTGGAACTGTGAAAATGGTCACTTTATGAAAACTGTTTAAATTGGACTATAGCTTTTAAATAGCCCGTATATTTTTGTACAATTTAAAACAGTGGGAAGTATTCAGTTACCGAGAGTGACGAACACTGTTTTTTTCTATTCTTTATAATTTTTGTATCTGCTTATATGTAGCACTAATGTTTTGAACAAATAAGTGATAGCAACCCCTAATGCAACTGATTTATGGTATTGAGCAAAATAATGGGATAAAGCTGTACGGCTTTTTGTTGATCAGTCTAAGATGATTGTGCAGGGGACTGTTTGATTCTTTTGCCAAGGCAAGGGATTATCTATGATTTTTGTACATGATCTAATTTACTGAACTGTGTCTATACATATTTTTGTTAATTTCTATTACATGATCATATAGTATGAGTGAGTTCGTATGGTGGGAACTAGGACTCATATTTATCTTTTTCCCATACAGTGGGTGTATTAACATAATACATCTCGTATATGACTATGGCTGTGGACAATTATAACAATTGGTCAGTTATGCTAACCTCACCATCTGTTATGATAGGCATTATATTATGGTGGTTTGCTTTGTATCTAGGATTGTGAGTCTCTGCTTATTTGCTGAACATACAGTCTTGACCCCTTCAAGTTATTCCTTTTATGGGACATTTTATTTAACTTCAGGCCTATTATCTTCGAATTATCATTCAGTTTAGGGATACATATTAGGGTGAGACCTACTTCTTTTGGCAACAGTGCTTTCTTGCCCCCTTTGAACTCAAAGAACAATTTTTAGTATATTCCACAATGTGCTGAATGGTGGGATACCGTACATTAAATCCCTTACATATATTAGGTTGTTTTCTATATAATAAGGAGTTTTTGCTTGTAGGATAACATATTTTGGTCGTACTTTTTCATGGATTACTGATACGTTGCCTAGTATATATTGGTGCGGCGCTTCAGATGACACACATAAATAATAGCCAATTCATGACCTTGGGTCAGGAATATTTAGTATTTGCTAACAAAAAATATTTGTTCTGGCTTGAAAGCATTTTTCTTGATATAGGCATGTTATCTCTGTTTTTGTGATGGTTATCTGATGTTCACCAACATTCTCCTCTTTGATTATATCTTTGTCAGTATTTTTCATTGTGCCGATACCCGAGACTGACCCTGTAGTTCTTAATTTGAGGTGCACAGATTTGGGGTATTATTGTAGGGAAATAAATACTGGAGGTGATTGTGAAGCTTATGGTCATGGATCTAAATGCAATTCTTCAGGGCCTGTGTGCCAACAAGAATGACATTGGTATATTTGGTGGACCCTTTAAACAGGATAACAATTTGGATGTTGAAAATAGGGATCCAGTGGATGGCTGCAATCAATTATTTCAAGGATCGAACAAAAAAAGTATGAAAACCCTACGTACCAATGTCTGGCACCTTAAATTATTTAAGGCTTATCTTAGCAAAAATATTACTCCTCGGGGATTGAGGGTTAAAATACAACCTTTTTTTGGTCGGACAGATGAAACACTGACAAGGGATGGCGGGAAGTGCAACAAGCCTCCCTTTCTTTTGTTCAGATTTCGGCTAGCTATTATGAGCGAATAACAGAGGAGAATGTTAGTAAAGTTAGGTTTGTTTGTAATGAGTTGAAGAAATTTGAAGGATTACCTGCATATACCAACTGCTTTAACAAATTAACTAAGGATTTGTTGGTTTTTGAAAAACCAACTAAGGCCAAAAAAATATGTAAATTTAATAGGGATGTTACTGATTATCATATGGGAAAGCCCTTTGAAAATCAAAAATGTGTTAAATTTTCTGAAAGTGGGGATTTCAGTCCATAAATTAGTAGTTTATTGACCATTTTGGGCTAATTTCTCTCTCTTTCATTTCCCTGCTATTAAACCCACATTTGCAAGGTTTTTGTGCTAGTATACAGCTCAGCAAGCTCCTGCCTGGTGCCCTGCAGAGTTCTACAGCAGCAGAGAAACAAAGGAGAGACTTTGGAGTGACTAATTTTTCTGCATTTCCTTGCTGCCTTTAGCTAATTCTGCCTAAAACGCCGATTTTCTAGAGTTTCTGTGATTTAAAAAGCTTGTTTCAGCTACATATTGTACTTCTTTTACTGCCTGCACTTTAACAAAGTCATTTCTGTGTTTAAATTGCCTGTTTAACTGTTGTAGGCTACACACTCAAGTGTGATAGCCATTTCTGTGCATTTAAAGTGTTTTTTTGATTGTATCTGCTTTATTTTCTGAAAAAAAAAAAATATATATATATATATATATATATATATATATATATATATACTTGTTGTCCCGCCTTTCTAAACTAGTATAGTCTGGTTTTCAGGTTAGTGCTGAATTCAGGGCTGCGTTACAAGTTTCTGTGTTTGCCCATACCTTCAGAATCCAGGAAAAGTGACACAAACAGTTTAATTCACTAACGCTGAAACTTCACAACACGTTTTCGTCCTTGACTTCATCAGATACCAACACTCTTGGTGCACTCATCTTAAATACATTAACTAATTAATGGTAGCCAATGACAAACAAATTGATTAATTAGAGTTAGTTAAAAGCACATACACATATATATACACACACAGATTATACTTCCTAAAACCACCATAAAATTCATACCCTATAATAAACCACATATACAAAACTTGAATGCTTGTGAATATAAATTTAAATATATACAAATGAACCTTAAATAAAACTATGACATTATGTTCTAAAAAAATTTTTTGTAATGACAATATTTGTTAAAATAATATAAAAATCCTATAATTTAGCAGATCTCAATTTTAAAACTGGCTTGAGTGAAATCATGTCATTGAGACCTGGTTTTCTATTTGCTTCTAAAACAATTTGCCAAAATAGTTTTCTGTATTCCACCAGTGTTTCCCAATTCCCCCCTCTAGGGTCAACCGGCACACATTCTAACACAAAAAATCTAAATGTAGCTAGTTTACATGTAATGGTATGCTTGTATAATGCATTGTTTTCTTTTGGGTCCTGATGTCATATAAATGTTCATAGATTCTTTGCTTTAACATTCTCTCACTCTTCCCTATGTAAAATGAATCACACTTTGTACAGGTAGCTAAATATATTATACCCTTGGTGTTACAGTTAACATATGTTCCTAGAGTTAATGTCCTTTGTCTAATAGGTAAGTCTAATGTTTGTCTAACATTAAGATGTTTACAATAACTGCAACTTCCACATTTAAATAAACCTACTTTTTTCCTAGTAGCTTTCCCAAACAATTTTTCAGTTGTACCTCTCTCCAAAATATTCTTAATGTTAGTACCCCTCCTATAGGTGAATTTCAGTTCCTTATCAAAAATACAGTGCAAGTCAGATAGTCTAGCAAAGTTGTTCCATTCCCTATTAACAATTCTTTTTACCAGTCCTGACTGACCATCATAGGTTGTTGTGATACCAGATTCAAAATCCATGCCATTATTTAGGTTGTTTGAATCTTGTCTATCAAGTACTCCTCTTATACCTAAAATAGGTGCAAATTTTCCTCCTCTTTCCCTAGTAACTTCACTGCATATTTGATCAAAAAGTTCACTCGGGTAACCCCTATTTAAAAATAACCTTTTCAAAAATCCACATTCATTAAAATAAGTAGTGTCTTCAGAGGTCATTCTACTAAGACGAACTAATTGACCTTTAACTACACTTCTCTTCTGGTGGGGTGGATGTGAACTAGTAAAATGTAAGTATGAGTTTGAAAAAGTCTCCTTTCTAAAAATCCTTGAACTGAAACCATCCTTAGTCTTAGTAATATTAACATCTAAATAATTCAACATTTGGGTATCATATTTGTATGTGAATTTTAAAAAATCAGTAGTGTTATTTGACCTATGATGGTCAGTCAGGACTGGTAAAAAGAATTGTTAATAGGGAATGGAACAACTTTGCTAGACTATCTGACTTGCACTGTATTTTTGATAAGGAACTGAAATTCACCTATAGGAGGGGTACTAACATTAAGAATATTTTGGAGAGAGGTACAACTGAAAAATTGTTTGGGAAAGCTACTAGGAAAAAAGTAGGTTTATTTAAATGTGGAAGTTGCAGTTATTGTAAACATCTTAATGTTGGACAAACATTAGACTTACCTATTAGACAAAGGACATTAACTCTAGGAACATATGTTAACTGTAACACCAAGGGTATAATATATTTAGCTACCTGTACAAAGTGTGATTCATTTTACATAGGGAAGAGTGAGAGAATGTTAAAGCAAAGAATCTATGAACATTTATATGACATCAGGACCAAAAATGAAAACAATGCATTATACAAGCATACCATTACATGTAAACTAGCTACATTTAGATTTTTGTGTTAGAATGTGTGCGGTTGACCCTAGAGGGGAATTGGGAAACACTGGTGGAATACAGAGAACTATTTTGGCAAATTGTTTTAGAAGCAAATAGAAAACCAGGTCTCAATGACATGATTTCACTCAAGCCAGTTTTAAAATTGAGATCTGCTAAATTATAGGATTTTTATATTATTTTAACAAATATTGTCATTACAAAAAATTTTTTTAGAACATAATGTCATAGTTTTATTTAAGGTTCATTTTTATATATTTAAATTTATATTCACAAGCATTCAAGTTTTGTATATGTGGTTTATTATAGGGTATGAATTTTATGGTGGTTTTAGGAAGTATAATCTGTGTGTGTATATATATATATATATATATATATATATATGTGTATGTGCTTTTAACTAACTCTAATTAATCAATTTGTTTGTCATTGGCTACCACTAATTACTTAATGTATTTAAGATGAGTGCACCAAGAGTGTTGGTATCTGATGAAGTCAAGGACGAAAACGTGTTGTGAAGTTTCAGCGTTAGTGAATTAAACTGTTCGTGTCACTTTTCCTGGATTCTGGTGCTTTTTTTGTGATTACTAGTGAACGTTAGGGCACCTGCCTTCTTCTGTGGTTATTTGCCCATACCTTACTTGAATAGAAGGAAGTTTCTCTATTCACTGCGAGAGAGGGAGCTTTGAGCAGCCTATCTGTCCCTGGAGGAGTGGTTTCAGCCCAAAAAATAGTAGTTTATTGGCCGTTTTGGGATAATTTCTCTCTCTCTCATTTCCCTGCTATAAAACCCATATTTGCGCGGTTTTGCCCATACCTTACTTGGATAGAAGGAAGTTTCTCTGTTCACTGTGAGAGAGGGAGCAGCCTATCTGTCCCTGGAGGAGTGGATTCAGCCCAGAAATTAGTAGTTTATTGGCCATTTTGGGCTAATTTCTATCTCTTTCATTTCCCTGCTATAAAACCTGCATTTGCAAGGTTTTTGTGCTAGTATACAGCTCAGCAAGTTCCTTCCTGTCTGGTGCCCTGCGGAGTTCTACAGCAGCAGAGAAGACAAAAGAGAGACTTTGGAGTGATTAAGTATCATTTTTCTGCATTTTCTTGCTGCCTTTAGCTAATTCCTCCTAAAATGCTGATTTTCTAGCGTTTCTGTGATTTAAAAAGCTTGTTTCAGCTACATATTGTACGTATTTTACTGCCTGCACTTTAACAGTCGTTTTTGTGTTTAAATTACCTGTTTAGCTGTTGTAGGCTACACACTGTGATAGCCATTTCTGTGCATTTAAAGTGTTTTTTTGATTGTATCTGCTTTATTTTCTGGGAAAAAAAAGCAAAAAAATATACTTTTTTCCCGCCATTCTAAGCTAGTATAATCCAGTTTTCAGGTTAGTGCTGAATTCAGGGCTGAGTTACAAGTCTCTGTGTTTGCCCATACCTTACTTGAATAGAAGGAAGTTTCTCTATTCACTGCGAGAGAGGGAGCTTTGAGCAGCCTATCTGTCCCTGGAGGAGTGGTTTCAGCCCAAAAAATAGTAGTTTATTGGCCATTTTGGGATAATTTCTCTCTCTCTCATTTCCCTGCTATAAAACCCATATTTACGTGGTTTTGCATGCCGGGTAGCTAGGGTATAACTATTCCCAGCTCCACAAAGTCTACTCTTCAATTTTTCCCTTGGAACTAGACAAACTTTCAACTAAAGCACTCAAACCATTCACTTCTCATACCGGCACTTGCTCAAATCTCATAGCAAGCACTAATAAACCTTAGCACTAGACCCCCCCCCCTATACTGTAGAGAAGGACAAGTGTCTCTATTTGACCTTACCAGCCAATCAGTAAAACAGTTCACTGTACCTATCCAGGCATGTCCAAAGGACAGTATCAGGTGTACTCTCCGGTCCAATTGGCGAATCTGGGCATTTTGAGGCAATGTTAAAATTGCCTCATGTACACAGACAACCCTCTCCTCCTTCCACTAAACACTAATACATGCGAGAGATGCAATTATACAGCCAAACTGGAGGCTAAGCTCTCTCAACCCAAGACTGGACTAGGCAGTCAAGAGCAGAAGGGAATTACTTGCATCACACCACCAGTCTCACACAGACCTATGAAACCAGAACCGGCAAAAAACACACACAAATACATGAAAACATACTTGGAGGCTGTAAATAAAAATCTGCAAAAGCAACAGAGACCTCCAAAGCAGACAGCCAAGCAACCTCCACCCCCCAACACAAACCACAAAACACATACTTCACAAAACCAGTGCGCGACACAATCACAGCCCTTAAGGCAAAATAACATACCCAACGCACTAGTAATAGGTGACTCTATAGTCAGGCACACTGACGTCCCACTCACTAGGCTGAACAAGGAGAAGGTTACTGTTAGCTGCCTGTTGGGTGCCAGGATCCGCCACATAACACAAGCACTCAGATCACTCCAGAACAAGTACACATATGACTCTGTCATTGTCCATGTTGGTGTGAATGACCTGAGCCGTACCTCCTGGACTACATGAAAAGAGACATGGAGGAGCTCTCTGATCACGTTGCCCAGACCGGTATGACCCTGAGTAGCATCCTGCCCTCACCAAGAATGATACCATGGTATAGAGAAAAAATTATCAATTTCAACAATTGGCTAAGCTTCTGGTGTCATTCAACGGGGATCCAGTGTCTGTCAGCCTGGGATGACATGCTCGACAAGCCACGCTGCTTTGCTAGAGACGGCTTGCACCTGTCACCCTTACGCTTTCAAATACTGGTCAAGGCTCTTGCCACCCCCATAGTGCCTTTTTTAGGCAAGGTTCAAAAGACAAACCCACTGCCATAAATAGCACAAGTAACAGAAAACTGAGAGTAATGCTACTCAATGCCAGAAGTCTAAACCTCAAAATGCATGCACTCGAGGCACTCTTCAGTATGGAGAAAATCGATATATGTGCAGTAACAGAAACCTGGTTTAAGGCTCCAGAGAGCACCCCAGCACTACCAGGCTACAACTCATACCATACATTTTGACCACAAAACCTGGACCGAAATACAAAAGGTGGGGGAGTATCCATATTCATCAAGGATACCCACACCTCCAGGTTAGTGGCACAGCACGATGCTTCAGAGATCATCCACGTGCAACTAACAATGGGCTAAACTGCTATTCAAATTATAGCTTGCTACAGATCACCCACCATGACCCAGGATCCCCAATCCGCATTCCTGGAAACACTGAAAAACATAAAGTTCCTACCAAACACCCTGATATTGGGTGATTTCAATTACCCAAACATTGACTGGGAGAACTACTCAAGTACATACTCCCTTGCCCAACATTTCCTAGAATTTATAAACTCAAACACCCTGGATCAACTGGTCAACACCCCCACCAGAGGTGACAAAATATTAGACCTGGTCATCACCAACATGGGTGACTGGTGTTCCACACCAGAGATCACCCCCTCGCTGGTTAGATCTGACCATAAACTAATCACTCTGGATATCCACATTCCGCCACCACCCCCAGTCAAAGAAACAACTGTGAAAACTTTTCAAAAGAAAACTTCATGTTACTTAAGACCGAGGTGGGAAGCCCCTATGCTAAAGGATAACGCTGTCCAAGCTGCAAAATCCTTTACTAATGCACCCTACGGGCACCTACAAGAATGCATGGATTGTGCTATCCCAAACAAAACCAAGACTAACTCCTCCAAGAAAAGGAAATAAGTCTGGTGGACCCCTGCCATAAACAAGCTATACAATAGAAGGAGGAAACTAGTACAGAAAAGAGTAAAATCCCAAGAAGGGAAGACATCCCTGATCAGTATCAGCAAGAAACTACGTTCCCTCATAAAATCATCCAAGGCTAGCTTCGAAAGAAAAATTGCCATGGACTCCAAAGATAACCACAAGGCATTCTTTAGCTATGTCAAGAATCTAAGTGGCAATTCTCAGATCTGCTTGGAGTTGGTGCAAAATGGCACAAAATACACTGAACTGACCCATATAGCCAACATCCTGGCAGACAGGTTCAGTGCAAACTTCACCCCCCTCTCACCCCCAAAAGGGCCCATAACTGAACCAGAAGAATGTAGTGTCCCTGAAATCACAGACACTCAGGTTAAAACAGTCCTCTCCAAAGCCAAAAACACAGCATCAATGGGACCGGACGGTGTCCCAGGCTGCGTCCTACACAAGCTCAAAGATGAGCCAACCCCTCACCTAAACACACTGTTTAAACTCAGCTTCTCCACAGGCTAAGTGCCCACAGAGTGGCGCACAGCAACGGTTATTCCACTCCACAAAGGTGGAGCCACAATGGACCCTGGGAACTATCTCCCTATAAGCCTGACTAGCTTGGTCTGCAAAGCTATGGAGTGCATCATCATGGATCTCATTAACAGAGACATTGGAAACCTCCAAACACTGGACCCTACCCAGTTCTGCTTTGTTAAGGGCAGATCATGCGTCCTAAACCTAGTGGACTTCTTTGAGACAGTTACCAAGGCTATAGACGAGGGAAAGGTGGTCCACACAGCTTACCTAGACCTTGCAAAGGCCTTTGACTTCATTCCCCACTCAGGTATTATAGACAAGCTCACCAGCCTGAACATAACCCCCTACATCATGAGATGGGTTGCCAACTGGCTCACGGACAGAACCCACATGGTAAGAGTCGCGGGAGTTAGGTCTAACTCTAAACCGGTTACAAGTGGCTTTCCCCAGGGCTCAGTCCTAGGACCCCTCCTGTTCGACATATACTTCTCAGAGGTACAGGCAAGCACAGGAGGACTATGGCTGACCAAGTTAACAGACGACTGCAAACTAGGGGCTATAACTGACTCTCTGGCTGACACAGACATCCTCCAAAAGGGTCTCACTGAGACAGATACCTGGTGTCAAAACCATGGCCTCAAGCTAAATGCCAAAAAGTGCATAGTCATCCCCTTTGGAAAAAACAAAGTACCCACAAAATACCACATAGGTGGTAGCCCCCTAAATACGGAAGACTTAATAAGGGATCTGGGGACCCAAGTAGATAGTAACCTCTCCTTTGATAATCACATTGTCAAAGTGGTTAGAAAATCCTTCTATGTGGCCCACCTAATCACAAACGGGTTTGCATCCAGATCGAAAGAGGTCATTGGGCCCCTCTATGCATCACTCATCAGACTCATCACAGAGTACAATGCCCCATTTGGGATGGACCTTACAAGACACCTGCAACAACTGGAAAGACCACAGAAGTACCTCACCAAGAGGATCACTGGCCTCAAGCAGATGCCCTATGCAGATCGAATGAAGAAACTCCAGCTGTACTCGGTTGCATACCGCCTACTCAGAGGTGATCTCTGCCTGACATACAAGGCCATGTCCAACCCAAAATCAATGGACATGCTCCACCTAAAGAAAACCCTATCCCTTCGAGTCACATGCTCCAGGGATCTAAACCTCACCACAACAATAAATAGGATGTGCTGGAGGGATAGATTCCTGTCCCAGTGACTTCCCATGCTCTGGAACAAGACTCCAATCAACATTAGGCAGAGCTCCTCGCTAACCCTCTTCAAGAGGGGCCTCGACGAGTGGATGGGAAACAGAAAGTTTACCCCAGGAATCACTTCAATGGCTCTGCTGGACAGAGGCACAGGGAACTAATCTAAGGGGGCGGCGAAAGCCAAGACATTCCAGCTAGGCTTATAAATGCCTTCGGGCAGATAGCCTAGTACTTACCTATGAACCTATAACCCCTCTAGAAGAAAAAGACCAAGATCTATTTTGAAAAAAACAGTCTCACAGCCTAGTAGCACTTCGGGGGATGAGTCTTCTGCCACAGATATAGATTTTCCCAACACACAGGCTTCACCCACACCAAAGAAATCCATAAAATAGCGACCACCCTTTAGAACTGGCAGGCATAGCGGTGGGAGGAAGCACAAGCGTAAATACAGGTACAATGGAGGGACTCCTCCAAACTTTGCTAATGCATTAGAGCTTGATTTTAATATACATAACACCTCATCTGTCCAGTTAAATGACAACCACAAGAAGTTACTTAATAAAGGTCTTAACTATGCTCCTGGTTTTGTCATTGATGAAAATATTGTTGTGAATGATATCTTGGATTTTTGCCGTAGATTAAATCTAAAAATGCTTTTTGGTCCTAGTGAAACTTCTCAAAGATCCACTGAATTTAGGTTTGGCAAATCAGCCTTCATGCCTACTATGAATAAATATGTTGGTATCTTTCACCAGGTGGTTCTCAAAGATCTGCATTTCAGGTTATGTGATTCTACTTCGTTGCACCATAATCTCACGGTACAAGGACAACAGGCTCTCAGTGAATTGAAAAATAATTCCAATATTGTGATTACTACTGCGGATAAGGGTGGGGCGGTGGTTATAATGGACACATATTATTCTCTGGCAGAGGGAAATGGCCAATTGTCCAACCCTCGGCAGTATATGCACATGCCCTTAAACCCTACACTGAACTTCAAGAAGGAGATAGACTCTTTTCTTAACTTAGCAGTAGAGGAAGGCATCATACAGGAGCGCTTGTTGTGCCAACTTATGGTACAGGATCCACAAAAACAAATTTTATATATTTTACCAAAGATACATAAGAGTCTGGACAAACCTCCGGGAAGACCAACTGTATCAGGTATTGGATCCTTGACAGAATCGCTTTCTGATTTTCTAACATATTATCTCAAACTAATACTCAAATATGTACGAGCACTCATCCAAGATACCACCAAGTTTCTCAGGATTATATCAGAGACACGATTAGAACCAACATGGCTACTATGTACAATGGATGTAAAAGCTCTTTATACTAACATTCCCCATTGGGCAGGACTAGTAGCGCTTCAGCATTGGTTAGACAGGGCTGATTTTTATTGAACGGAATTTAACACCCTACTAGTTTGTATGGCGGAACACATCCTCACGAAGAATGTTTTTTACTTCAATGGGGAATGTTATTGGCAAACCAGTGATACAGCCATGGGGGCTTCCTTTGCCCCTACATACGCTGATATATTCATGGGGTATCTTGAGGAACAGCTTATATATGACACCTCACATAATTTATACATGAATGAGATCGACATCTAGAGGAGGTACCTTGACGACTGTTGGATGGTGTGGCGTGCTGACCAACAATATTTGGGTGAGTTTGTCTAATATATAAATGAAAACAAATGGGGTATCGAGTTCACACTGAATTTTGATATGCACCGCATATCAACTTTTTGGATGTTACAGTGTCTAAACAACCGGATGGGTCCCTTGCCACCAGGGTGTATAGGAAATACCTCAATATAACAACTTGCTTTATGCCACTAGTCTGCACCCACACCATACCATTGGGAACATATCCAAATCACAGTTTTTGCGTATCATAGGTTGGTACTAGGCTATCGGCCCTAGGGCCTATGCAAGCCTAGCCATAACAATTCCCTGGATATTTCTTCCCACAATATTTACTTCTCCAGGCCCCTTTCTAGCAGGGTGACTGACATGATCCCCGGGGTGAATTTCCTATCTCCCATCCAATCATCAAGGTTCCTTTTGAAGAGGGCCAATGAGGTGCTCTGCTTGATATGTATGGGCAATCTATTCCAGAATATGGGGAGTCTCTGGGTCAGGAACCTATCCCTCCAGCATGTTTTGTTCATTGTGATTACAAGGTTTAGATCCCTGGAGCGTGTGGCTCTGAGGGATTGGGATTTCTTTAAGTGGAGCATGTCCAACAGCTCAGGGTTTGACATGGCCTTGTATGTTAAGTAGAGATTGCCTCTGAGTAGACGATATGACACAGAGTATAGCTGGAGTTTTTTTAGACAGTCAGTATATGGCATCTGCTTTAGGCCTGTGATTCTTTTAGTGAGGTATTTCTGTGGCCTTTACATCTGTTGCAGATGTCTTGTGAGGTACATAACAAACGGAGCATTATACTCTATAATGGGTCTAATGAGGGATGAGTACAGTGGGACAATGACCTCCTTTTTTCTGGATGAAAAGCCCTTAGTGATGAGGTGTGCCACACAGAAGGATTTCCTGACTGTTGTGGCAATGTGGTTATCGAAAGTGAGACCACTGTCCACCTGTGTCCCTAAGTCTCTCATCACACTTTCGATGTTTAGTGTCCTGCCACCTATGTGGTAATTCACGGGTACATGTTTTTTTCCAAAGGGGATAACTATACATTTCTTGGCATTAAGCTTGAGCCCATGGCTCTGGCACCAGGCATCTGTTTCAGTAAGGCCCTTTTGTAGAATATCCATATCATTTGGGGATTCAATAATGGCTCCCAGTTTGCAGTCATCTGCAAACTTTGTTAGCCAGAGTCCCTTAGTGTTGGCCTGTACTTCAGAGAAGTAGATGCCAAACAAGAGTGGTCCCAGGACTGAACCCTGAGTTACTCCACTTGTCACTTATCTGGAGCTGGATTTGGAGTTGGCTACTTTTACTGTCTGGGTTCTGTCAGTAAGCCAGTTAGCAACCCATCAAGTGACATAGGGATTTATGCCCAGCTTAGTAAGTTTATCTATGATTCCAGAGTGGGGGATGGTGTCAAAGGCCTTGGCGAGGTCCAGTTAGGCTGTGTGGACTGCCTTACCCTCGTCCACAGCTCTCAAAGAAGTCAATCAGATTCAGGAGACAAGATCGGCCCTTTACAAACCCAAACTGGGTGGGGTCCAGTGTTTGAAGGTTGCCAATGTCTTTGTTTATAAGTTCCATAATAATGCGTTCCATGCCCTTGCAAATCAGGCTTGTCAGACTGATGGGACGGTAGTTCCCGGGATCCAAGGTGGATCCTCCCTTGTGGAGCGGGATAACTGTAGCTGTGCACCACTCAGTGGGCACGAAGCCTGAGGTGAGGCTATGATTAAACATGACACTTAGGTGAGGTGCCAGTTCATTTTGTAGTTCATGTAGTACACAGCCTGGAATGTCATCTGGTCCCATGGATGCTGTATTCTTAGCTTTGGAGAGTGCGGTTTCTACCTGTGTGACTGTGATTATCAGAATTTGGCAATCTTTTGGTATTGAGATGGGCCCTTTAGGGGGTGAGAGGGGGGTGAAGTTGGCACTAAATCGATCTGCCAGGATACTGGCAATATCCTTGGGATCAGTATATTTAATGCCATTCTGTTGTAACTCAGAGCAGATCTGGGCATTGCCATTTAGATTCTTGACATAACTATAGAATGCCTTGTGGTTGTCTTTGGAATCTTTGGCAATTTTATTTTCGTAACTAGCTTTTGAGTATTTTATGAGGGATCTCAGCTTCTTACTGAGGCTGGTGAGGGAGTTTTTTTGCCTCCTGGGCTTTTCCTCTTTTGCAACAGTTTCTTCCTTCTGTTGTATAGTTTGTTTATAGCAGGGGACCACCAGATTGGCTTCCTTTTTTGGAGAAGAGCATCTTGGTTCTATTTGGGATGGCATGATTCATGCACGAGTGGATGTGCTCGTACAGTGCCTTAGTGTAGGATTCTGCAGTCGAACTTCCAGATCCCATCTGCGTGGGTGTTGTGAAGTTTGTCACTTCTGACTTCAGTAGCTTGAAGTTGGCTTTGGAAACGTTTTTTAAGGAGGTTTCCTTACTGGGGGGTGGGGGTGGGATGTGGATGTCAAGGGTGATTTGCTTATGGTCAGACCTGACCAATGAGGGGGTGACCACTGGTGTGGAGCATCTATCTCCCATGTTGGTAATGACCAGGTCTAGGATATTGAAGCCCCTGGTGGGACAAAGGATTAGTTGATCCAGGGCGTTGGAATTTATGAATTCCAAGAACCGTTGGGAGAAGGAGTTGGTACCTGAGTAGTTTTCCCAATTAATGGCAGGGTAGTTGAAATCACCCAGTATTAGGGTGCTTGGTTGTTTTCCAGTATGTTTAGAAAGGTGTAGTGAGAATCTTGGGGCATGGTTGGGGATCTGTAGCAAGCTACAATTTGGATTGCAGCCTTACCTATTGTTAGTTGCACCTGGAGAATTTCAGATGCATTGTGTTGGGCAACTAGCCTTGAGGTGTGAATATCCTTGGTATCAGGAGGATTTGTTCCGAGAAAGAATATTTTGTTTCTTTCCAACAGGACATGACACATAGGTTCCAGACTTGGGGTTAGTGCCAACAAGATATACAAGCTGCTAATCAGTTTGCATCTGCTCAGGATAGATCACAGCTTCTTGTATATAAGGACAGGACTCACACAGTGGACACACAGCCGATCAGATTTATAACCACCTATGGTAGGGACATTCATCTCATTAGGGATAATGTAACCAAACACTGGAATATTCTTATGGCAAATGAAGACTTGAATTATATGCTAGGGGATCAATGCTTGTTTTCATACCACAGGGTAAAACACTGGGCACTCATTTTGCACACTATAAGAAGCGTAACAGTGGTTTATCTACGCGTTGCTAATTAACTATAACAGGGGACAAACTTTTGGGGACATTTCCATGTGGACACTGCTCCTTTTGTAAACACATACTCATATCCAAATAATTCATATGTAAAAACTCAGGCAAGGTATTTGATATACACTGTTCTGAAAATTGTGGATCAGACTGGGTTATATATTTGGCTACCTGCAATTGTTCATCTTTCTATATTGGACAAACATCACGTCCTCTACAGATCTGCATGTCAGAACATTACAGTGACATCCGAAATAAATGGATCACTAATGCCTTATATAACCACTAAATTATTCATCCCACTGCCTAGTTCTCCTTTACAGTGATTGACAGGATATAGGGAGATCCGTCCAATAAACTAGGCTGGCATTCTATTTTAAATAACAAGGAGAAATATTGGATTGTGAAATTAGGAGGTTTGTTTTCACCAGGTTTAAATGACCACTTATAATGTGGATGTACTTCATTTTGTCTTTATATGTTTACTAATTTGTTAATTGAATTGCAGGAAATGACACAACAGGAAGTATGGATGCATTTGTAACATATGGTTTTGTTGGCATCTTTATTCACTGAGGAAGGCTAGTGTGCTGAAACCAGTATGATGCTATTGTGTGAATCAAAGTATTCAGGAAACAACACCTAGTGCTGGCGTTTTTTGTTTTGACTTTGAATGCTTTTTGGCCATTTGCACCCACCGTACGTGCGAGGGATTTTGTGTTTGTACCTCCTGGATATCCACATAAATAAAAAAAATAAAAACAGCACCAGAGCAACCCATTCTAAAGACTTAAACCTTGCCTGTGATATAAATAGGACCTGCTGGAGAGAAAGGTATGTATCCCACAGATTATCCGTCTACAGAACAGACTCGACATCCAAGTGAAGCAGAGTTTCTCCATAACCCAATTCAAGTGCAACTTGGACAACTGGATGGGGAACAGGAAATTCATCCTTGGTTTGGCACCTAAGTCTCTAATGGACACAGGCAACCTGTAAATGGTTCATGAACCAAAAAAAGAAGTTATGTTCTTACCATAACGTTCCATGTGAATTGTTCATCTCGCCTTTGTTCTTATGCATGGGTTCGGAGCCGATCCTCGGCTCCGAGACGGCCACTTCTACAGCTCTGCATCTTGAGAAAGCTCGAGGCACAGTCCTATCCCACAATCTCCTAGTGCTAATCCTCAGATCTAGTTTGCTAACACCAGAAGATAACAATGCGCCCCAGGCGCTAGCAGTAATTTAAAGATAAGGGGCAGCAATGTCCAAAAAATACCTAGGTAATGAGAAGAGTACCCTGACAACAGAAGCAGCCAGAGACTAACAGAAGGTGTTGAAGACAAGCTGAACTGGAATCCAAATCATCCCGTTCTCCAAAAAAAAAAACATAGGCCGGGGGATGGAGGGTGGGTAGTAAGAACAAAGGCGAGATGAACAATTCACATGGAACGTTATGGTAAGAACATAACTTCTTTATGTGAAATTGTTCAATCTCGCCGTTTGTTCTTACGCATGGGTAGCGTCCCTAGCTCCTTTACCCTGGGTGGCTCATGGGAGAACATTCCTGAGGACCGTGGAACCAAAGGAGGCCATATCTTTGGAGTTCTTGTCCAACTTATAATGGAGAATGAAGGTATGAGGCTTCGCCCAGGTTGCTGCCGCACAAATAGTATCCAACGGCAAACGGGCTGCATGGGCTAGGGATGTGGCCATCGCCCTGGTAGAATGAGCCTTAGGTTGAAAAGGTAATTGTTGTTTCGTCTGTGAATAGATAAATTTAATACAATCTGTGAGCCATTTAGACAAGGTAACTTTCGTAACCACCATACCTTTTCTTTGGTCAGCAAAGGATATAAATAGCTGGTCTGATTTTCTGTCATCTTTTGTCCTTTGCAAATAAAACCTGAGTTGTCTGTGGACGTCTAACTTATGCAGCATATATTCCAACTTGTTAGTGTGATTTTTGAAAAAGGTGGGAAGTTCGATGGATTGGTTAATATTTGAAAGTGAACAAACTTTTGGGAGAAAAGATGGATTGGTGCGTAATGTCACTCTATCCGAGTGGAAAATCAAGTAGGGAGGTCGAACAGATAGCGTGTGTAATTCCGAAATTTAACGAGCAGAGGTTACAGCCACCAAGAATAAGGTTTTCCATGACACAAACTTAAGAGAGGCTGTGGAGGCTGGTTCAAAAGGGGGCAACATCAACTGGGATGAAATTAGGTTAAGATTCCAGGGAGCAACTGGGTTACGAATGGAAGGACGGAGGTGAAAAGTGCCTTTCAAAAACGCCTTGCAAAGTCTGTGGGATATGATGGAAGAATTTTTGTCACCCACATGAAAGTTCGATATGGCCACCAGTTGGACTCGAACTGTGGACGATGATGCTCCTTCTTCAAAGATCTTAGACAGAAACTCCAAAATTTTGTGCACCGGTGCTTCTGTTGGATCTAATCCTTGTTGTAATGCCCAATAAGAAAAACGTTTCCACTTGCTCCGGTAAGTCTTAGTAGTGGATGGTTTAAGAGAGGAAACAATTATGCGTTTAACCGCAGGGGACAAAAGGCTTGACCTGGCTAGGATGGGAAGAGGAGCAGCCAAGCTGTCAATTTTAGGGCCTGCAGGGATGTATGAGGGGCTCCTGACGCATGGGTCAAAAGTTCTGGAACTGGGTCCAGAATCCATGGCTCCTCGATTTGATGGGCCTGAAGAAAGGGGAACCAGATCTGTCGAGGCCAGAATGAGGCTATTAGAATTATGGTCCTTTCCAGATGTTTGGCTTTCTGTAGAAACCTGGGGATTAACAGAATGGGTGGAAAAGCATAAAGGAGACCCGGGGGCCAATCGTGAACCAGTGAATCGCTGGGGACACTCCCTGGTGGAGGGAGAAGGGCAAAGTAGCTTCTGCATTTGGCATTCATCGGCGATGCAAAAAGGTCGCAGCAAGGCTGGCCCCACTTGTGGAATATCGCTTCCGCCACTTGAGATTTCAGAGACCACTCGTGAGGTAACAGGATGGCTCTGCTCAACCTGTCCGCAATTACGTTGGACGTCCCGTGAATGTGTGTTGCTATCAGAAAGCATCCGGTGGAGACAGCCCATTGCCAGATCCTGAGGGCCTCTCTGCATTGTGGATAAGATCTTGTTCCTCCCTGTTTGTTGATGTACCAGACCACTGACATGTTGTCTGTCTGGACTGCCACTGTTCCTTGAGGTAAGACGCCATGAAAGTGTTGCAACACTAGAAACACCGCTCTTAGCTCTAGGACATAGATGTGCAGTTTGCATTCTGTTCTGGACCATTGACCTTGGACCGTCTTTCCCTGGAACAAACCCCCCAACTGATCAGGGAAGCGTCCGTGGTTATTGTCGCTATTGGGGTTGGTAGGGTAAAAGGTCGACCTTGTGTCAAGTCTTGAGATAGCATCCACCATCGCAGATCCTGCTTGCAGCAGGATGTGATCAGAATTTCGTGTGACAACGGCAGGTGCTGATAGGACCACTGGGTGAACAGTAGCCACTGAAGGATCGTCATGTGCATTCTTGCTAGAGGGACTGCAACCAGTGCAGCTGACATTAATCCCAGGACTCTCAAAACCTGTTCTGCTGTTGCTTTTGTCTTTTGAAGGAGTACTGCAATTTGCTCCCTTAGTTTTGAAACCCTTTCTGGTGGAAGCCTGACCCTGACCAAAGTAGTGTCCAGTTCTGCCCCTATAAATGAGATACGCTGTGATGGCGATAAGGTAGATTTTTCAAAATTGATTGTAACGCCAAGATGGGAACAAAGACTGATTGTGTAATCTCTTGCTTGGAGCAGATGATACTCGGTGGTGGCGGAGAGGAGCCAGTCGTCTACATACGGAAACACCCGGAATCCTTGTTGTCTCAAGTGAGACACTACTACTGCCATACACTTGGTGAACACCCTGGGGGCTGAGGTGAAGCCAAACGGCAGAGCTCGAAACTGAAAATGACCAGCTCCTAGCCGGAAGCGCAGGAATCTCCTGGACGGTCTGGCCATTTTTATATGGTAGTACGCATCCTTGAGATCTATAGAGCACATCCAGTTTCCTTTCTGCAGAAAAGGAAGGATTGACTGTAGCGTGACCATCCGAAACTTCTCCTTCACAATGAAGGTGTTTAGTTTGCTGAGATCCAGAATTGGTCTCCAGTCCCTTGTCTTCTTTGGAACTAAAAAGAACCTTGAGTAAGTTCCGGATCCTATTTGGTCTGCCGGGACTGCTTGGATGGCTCTTTTTCTGAGCAGCTTCTGGATCTCTAAGGCTGCCTGATTCCGCAGATTGGGTGGAACATCTGGGAATCTTTTGGTGGTAGGGGGAACGTTTATGAATTTTATGTCGTAACCTCTGGTAATTATAGTTTGTACCCACGCATCTGAAGTTAAATTTTGCCAGGCCAGCGGGTACAAAGTTAAGCGTCCCCCGACTGCCTCCAGAGCAGGACAGTCGGCCTCCTCTCAGGAGTGCTGGAAGGGCTTGCCAGAGAAAGTATCTCTGTCGCCCTGGTTTTGCGGACCCCCTCTGCCGTTTGGTCGGCGTCTTCCATTCCTTCCCCCTCCTCTGCCTCTGGAAGGGGCATTATCACTCTGTGTGGACTGAAAGGAACCCTGTGTCTTACGGAACCACATCTTTCTGCCTCTTTGCCCTTTGGGGTATGGTCTGGAAGGGGCGGAGAAACGGACTCCTACAGCAGATAGGGTCTTCCCTTCTTGCTCACACCTAGTGAGTGTCTCCTTTACTTTGGGGCCAAAAAGAGAGGCACCATCAAACGGGACGTTAGTAAAGGAAGACTTGAAGGATTCCGCAAAGGAGCACAGCCGCAGCCAGGATTGTCTCCTAAGTGCAATCGCTGAAGCTGCCGCTCTACTCGCACCTTCGGCCGCATATGAAATGAGCCTCATGGAGGAGTTGACTACAGAGTTAAGGGTATTAAGTTGTGCTGTCACTTTCTCGGTAACAGCAGCATCTGTACGACCCTGGAGAGTATCTCCGAGTTCCTTGAGGAGATCCCTCTGTAAACGCGTAAAATGCGTCAAGTAGTTCAGCGATCGCATGGAAAAAGTCGCAGAACTGAAAATGCACTTCCCATATCTGTCCATCGTCCTAGAATCCTTATTAGGAGGATGGACAGCGGAAGAGGACTCTGACATGTCCTTCTTAGTGGCTGCCGCCACCACCATAGTATCCACTGGAACACCCTTGGTAAGAAAACTCTTGTCCTGGGGGGCTGTTATAAACTTATTTGGCCTGCGGGGAACTGGTTCCACCGTGTCAGGTGTCTTCCAAGCCCTATGAGCTATCAAGTCCATAAATTCATCAAAGGGAGGGGTCACCCAGGAGGTAGAAGGTAGAGCCCCGAATGCCTTCAGCAATACTGATTCATCCACAGAAGGGTTAAGTGGCTGCCAATCTCCCCTCTGTTTTAGGATCTCCAGGATGTCCGCAAAGGAGACACCTTCCGAGGGGGACCGTGGGGACCCTTCTGCTTCATCTAAATCTGTATCTGATGTAAGAGATTCCTGTGGGGAATCTATGTGCCTCCTCTTGCACAGTCTTTTCCTTGGTACTTCTTCAGATGGGGCTTCTGGGGAAGCGTCCGAGGAACCGGGAGCACCCTCTGGGGGCAACTGAGGCATTGGGTCTCGACGCTTCGTAGGAGCCGAGGATACAGAAGTCGAACGTGGGCCCTTAGGTGGAGGAGAAGAAGAATCCGATGAGATATGTGTCTGTTTCGACAAGACCTTCCTGATGGCGTTGAAGGCACCGGTACCCGGATCCGAAGACCTTCCTGGTTTCGAGAAACCAGGAACAATCCCTGAGACCGGGGGTCCGGGCTCCGACCCAGAGGACGGTGCTGAACTAATCTGAGCCGAGGCTCCTAGGGGGAGAGTCGGTACCGACATCTCGGTTCGACTGTCTGCCCCGGAACCAAGGAACGATAGTTGGCTCCGGGACCCCTCGATCCGTTCCGAGGGCGTCGAGGTCAACGTTACCGAAAGCACGGCTGTAGGCTTCTGTATCGATGGTTCTACCATCATCGGAACTTCGACTCTTGGCTCCGAAGACTCGACAGGTCTCGGAGGAGGAGCAGTAGATGACCCAGGGAGGGCTTTGAGTTTCGAAACCAGCTGGGACGAAACTTCGATCAATTTGGAAAGGGCCGAGTTCTCCATTAACTTCTGTGTCACTCGATCCACATCCGAATCAGATAAGGTTCTCGAAGAGCGGGTCGAAGGGGCCGAAGTCGTCACCAAGTGAAGGATCAATGGCGGCGGAACCTCCAAGACTGGAGTCTCGATCAAAGATATACATTCGACAGCCAACTCCGAAGTCTGTGGAGCCGGTGTCTGAATCTTAATAGAGGTGCTCGGAGCCGATGACTTTGGCTCTGACACTCTCGAAGACTTGGACCCCTTCGAAGACTTGGATACCAATTCAGCCTTGTCAAGGGCCTCCTGAAATTTGGGCTTTAATAAACCCCTGTCTACTAACTTCCTATGTCTCTCCATCATGACCCTCCCACTGAAGGAATGACAAATAGAGCAGTCCTCCTGTAAGTGGAGAGGGCCAAGACAGTAGACGCAGGAACAGTGGTTATCCGTGATGGACATTTTCTGTCCGCATTGACATTTCTTAAAACCTGATTTTTGTTTCTCAGACATGTTGAAAAAGTCAGACATATAAACACCTGAAAACAAGAAAAAATTAAAGGTATGGATATATCACACACACAAAAAGGAGTAAGGACTTAAGCCTTTCTTAAAGAAAAAACACCTGTTAAAAAAGACAGGATAATAGGCCTGAAAATTGTCTTTAGAAAACTTTTTATAAAAAAAAAAAATAATAGTAATAATAATATATCACTCCCACTGCAACTACACTAGTAAAAGACTAATATATATTTCTCAAATATCTATACTAAATAAAGGTAAGTTAGAGAAAACTTCGAAAAAATTGAAAAAGTTTACTGGCCCGAGCTTCTGCGATGCATCTGCTGTCACGGCAAACTAGATCTGAGGATTAGCACTAGGGGATTGTGGGATAGGACTGTGCCTCGAGCTTTCTCAAGATGTAGAGCTGTAGAAGTGGCCATCTCGGAGCCGAGGATCGGCTCCGAACCCATGCGTAAGAACAAATGGCAAGATTGAACAATTTCACATCCTGCTTTCACTTATCAAGGGTACCAGAACTTGTCAGAGATTGTGGATGCATGGCTAGGCATAAAAAGGGTCTTGTGGTCAGTAGCTACCAAACAGCTATGAACCTATGAAGCTAAATGATTACAGAATATAATTCAACTTGAAATGACAGATGCAGTACTACTGTGATGCATACCTGTCAAATGCCCAGAATTCCTGCACTAAGAGGTTGAGATGAATGCATGATGCCTGAAGAAGAAGAAGAAGGATCTTTAACATCTATTCATGGCAATGGTACCAGAATTTGTCTGTGCAACAAATAAAGTCTTTGAGATGGTCAGTGAATCAAAAATTATTTCAGATCTTTAATTCCAGACTAACACACAAAAATGAACCAAATAAATGAAAATAAGTGGGATGATTTTTGAAGCCCAAGGCCTGATCTCAGAGCAGATTTGGATTAATCTCAAGCTTGAGAAGCTGGTGTCTCCGTTTGTGATGGTAAAAAATTGTGTGCTATCATTTAAAAAAAAACAAATTCATTTATGCAAAAAAATACTGCTTTAAGGACAAGCTTGTGGTTTGAGAGATCTATTTATAAATTTGCTTAAAAGGGCATCAACACGCTAAAAATATAGTAAAACAGAGAGGATAGGCTCAATGGCATGTTGGTAAGTGAATGAACTCTCTGGAATAATGAATTTATCTCTATCAATTAATGACTTGTGGGACTTCTGCCCTCACTCCTAGAAGAATGGCAATGATGGCAAGAACAGGATGATGCATCTCTAAGGTCACTTACATGAAATTTGCCAACCAGAAGCACTGCCAGGAAAGCCACAGAAGAAATATTATATCATAACTCCTTTATTAAGAAATAGTTAAGTGCTTTTGTTCACTACAATAATGAACTTCATCAGAACAAATTCATTTATGCAACCTCTTTTTTTATATCAGAATTATCAATTACCCATTAAAATTCCTTTAGAAACACCCCAAGTCTTCCATCTCATGAATACTAATAACATATTTACAGGTACAAATGAATAACTTCATCGTAACCATAAAAATGTTTATATAAAAATTCCAATCATATGTGTGTGTGTGTGTGTATGTATATATATATATATATATATATATATATATATATATATATATATATATATATATATATATATATATATATATATATATATATATATGGGTTCCCTGTATAATCTAGAAAAACTGAAATACTGAATTTCAGTTTACCGAAAGCTCGGAATCGCGAAACACCAAAAGCACAAAATTCGAAATCCCGAAGTTCGGAGTTTCTGGTGTTGCGGTGTATGAATGGATGTAAGTGCAGGTAAGTTTGTACGAGTGTGTAGGTTATGTGCTGTAGTGTATGTTAGTGTGTGTTTTGGTTGTGATGTGTGTGTGTGCAAGGGACTGTGAAATGTGTGGGTGTAAGTTGCCTTTCTGTGTGATTGTGCGGTCTCGGAGTTGGAATATATAAGTAGGGGGGTGTGGGGGGCAAGCCCCCCTGCTTGCTTCTAGTGTAGGTTAGTTTTGTTTGTGTGTGGGGGGCAGTTGTGTGTATGTGAGTGTGTGTATGTCAGTGTCGGGATTTTGAATTTCGCGGTTATGGGCATTCAGGATTGTGATGTTTCGGCTTTATGATCTCAATATTCTGACATTCGGTATTTCAGAATTTCGAGATTATAAAGTGAACCCATACATATATATATATATATATATATATATATATATATCTATATATATATATACACACACACACACACACACACACACACACACACACACACATATATATATATATATATACACATATACAAGCTTGAAAAACTTTTTTTGTATAAATGAATTTAGACAAATTTAAATTAAAAAAATGTAAACATTAAATAATACATTTTAACAGACCAAACCACAGCATACTTATTACCTAACTTGCCCTGCTTTCAACACTAAAACACTATTAACACTAACATTCTCATCAATATGTGGATTTTCTGTTGAATTCAATCTCAGTTACCACAACAATTCCTTCTTTTCCAGATACATTTCCCAATTTCCACCTCTCACAATCTGAGAAAACTCTTTTTAAAAGTCTCACAATACTTAGTACTTTTATATGGCATTTCTCTCATCCTTTCTTGTAACTGAATAAACAAGTTCATAAATCCATGCTTTTAATGCTGTCTCTGTCTTGCCAATATAGAAAGCCTCGCAGGACAAGCACTGTACAATATAAACCACCCCTTTTACAAGTATACCTTCCTTTGCATTCTATAACTCTCTGGTAGTATGAAATGACTACATTTTTTTCTTTCAAAAATAAACACAGCACATCCCTCTCACTTTAATACCCTTCCATTATTTTTATCATTCCTCTTCGTGTCATTACTTTCCATTATAAACTTTAAATTCCTTCCTGTTTTATAAACAAATCTGGGTGCAAATCCGACTAGATGAAAACAATTAAAACCACCAAACACTCAAGTTCCTCATAATAAAATCTTTTACTGCCACATTAGTAGCATTATAAGTTAATACTCAGATCATCATTCTTTTTTGAACTACTGTAAATGAAACCCTTATCTTTCAAAACTGGTTAAAACCTTTCATTTCTAGCCTTAGAGATTTCCATGGCACCCGTTAATAAGATCCAATGTTTAGCCCCCATCTCTAAACAACCCTCTCAATTTTCCAACCCAATTTCAAAATCCTTTTCTTCAGATATCATCTGGGACAACCTCACAAACTGACCCTTCACCAAGTTGGTCTTTTGCCATAAGATATGTGTGAGCAAAAAATGCAAATAACTGTTTGATCAGGTAGTCTCTCTAACAATATTAGATGTAAAGATTTTTTAATCAAAGTCTTCACTAAGGGGAAAATCCAAATAATTAATCTTTGTATTGTTATAATACATAGTGAATTTTAAACAACTGACTGTCATACTGATCTACTGATAAAATTCCAAAAGATGTTTAAATGTCCCTTTCCATAAAATTAATATAGCATCCACAAATCAAAAATAAGAAATAATTAAATCATTGAAAAAATTACTGAAAATATATTCACTCTCCCAGTACCATTAAATATTTGCAAAAACTGGAACAGTTGCTATCTGTCCCATTGCCAGCCCTCTCGTTTGCTTATAATGATCCCCTTCAGAATATACAAATTTGTTTGTAAATAGTATCTCCACCAATTCTACCACAAAATCGACCAATTCTTAGTCAAGCTAGACCCAATATAATGTGCCTCACGGAACTACTCAAGTCCGTGCTCATGGGGAATTACCCGAAAAAGATCCTTAACATCTGTAGTTACAAATAATCAGAATCACAGTGCCATGACTCCTTAAGAGCATCTTTCATATCATCATAAACATGATTTAATATTATTTATTTATTTAATGGACGGCACAGTGGTAGCATGTTCTCTTCACAGCAAGAGGTTCTCTGGTTCAATTCTCGGCTGAAGTGCCTTCTGTGCAGAGTCTGCATGCCCTCCCTGCAATCGTGTGGGTTTCCTTAGGGTGCTCCAGTTTCCTCCCAAGTTCAAAGACATGCGTCTGGAGCATTTCTCCACGGGCCTCCGCTGAAAATTGGCTACACTCCAAGTCGGACTTTCTCAGTTAACAAATGTTAAATAAATAAATAAATAAATAAAATAATTATCGACCATCTTAACCAAAATTTCTGTCTTTGATCCCCAGGAAGACACAATAGATTTTAACTGGGGGTCAATAATATCCTTGTACACCTTTGGTATTCCAAATATCGAGGGGATAAGTGGCTTTTATTTTACCATTAAATAATTAGCCTTGCAGCTATCATTTCATTCATCAAAACATTATATAACCATACATTAATTTTACCATAAGCTCTATTAACTTTATTCCTTGAGCTTAATTTGAAATAAACATCAATGTTTACGTACAGATACATTTTAGCTGTAGAGTCCATCACATAAATTAAAACTACCCTTCCCCTTGTCCATCCTCATTATTCTAATATCCTTTTTGTTCGCCAAATTGTTTAACACCTTATTCTGTTCTTTTGTCAGGTTAAAAAAAACTATCATCCTTAATAGCCACATCACTGACATTCCTAATCTCCTTTTTATAAATCTTTTCAAAGGTAATTTCCAGAGGCAATGGGGGAGGGTTAAAGGTGCTGGACCTTCTAGATAATTACCATCCTCATTCTAAAACAACAATTTAAAATCAACATTCTTACAAATAATTTTAATTTTAAAATTGTGCACCAATTTGAATGGTGCTGAAGGAACAAAGGTAAACCTTTTTTCAAAAATCTCAAAATGTTCCTTTTGGATAACAATATTACTATAAATAAATAAATTAAAACCACTATGTTCATACACAATATTGTCTGTATTAAAATGATTTGCACCAAAATCTAATACAACCTGGCTCCCTTCCCCCTCCCTCTGCTAGACATTGGTTCCATAACCGAACCAAAATTATTTGGAGCTCGTACTTAGTTCATTCCCCGAACCTGCAACCACGGAGATCTCCGTGGTAGTGGTGGTAAGGCAGCCTGGGGGAGGATAGAATCCCAAAAAATTATCACCACAATTATGCCCCTGTTCATTTACCACATCAGGTATCACCTTATAATCATCACATAGATTATTATTAGTGTACTCTGATGCATACTGCTTGTTATTATTCCAAGAGGTGTATCCCTCATCACCCCTTCTAATCCCCATAAAATAAATTCCTATCTTTTTTTCCTTTTCCTGACCTGTTAAGGGCAGGGTATGCTGTTTTATTGTCATATGCATTTTTATCCCTTACAAATGTTTTCTCTTTGCGTTTAATGATCTCTTTATAGTACAAATCAGTCCTTTTAAATGCATCATCACGTAATAGTTTATATGATTCAAATAACAAATCCTCTACTATTTCCTTATTAAGCAGTTCTAAATCTTGAACTATTTTATTCAATTTCCTTTTACTGTCTTTAATTAATAAACACATAAAATCAAGTCCCATTCTATCAAATATGTGTAATAAGTTCTCATTTAAAATCAGCCCGTTACAGCCCATTAGGGTATTTCCATAACCTTAAACCTTTAGGAACATAACCTGCCTTCATACAATCTTCAAAAAAACATAGTCAAGCTGCAAACTCCTATAGCATTTAATCAGCTTTTCAAACCTTTTCATTTTGCCAGATAAACACAATCCCACCTTTTGTTCTTTCATCTTACCAGTCCCATAATGGTTAAGAGTAAATAACTTGCCCAGCCACAAAGCAAGGTCTCTTTTGGTCACTACTGTGTTGTTACTATTCAAACTGGGACACAGAACTTGCTCTTCCTTGGGTCCTCTAACAGAAGGACCACTATAAAATTCATCCCTTCATCTTATAAGTGGTCTTTGCTGAAAGCTCTGCCTCACGTAGGAAATCCCTACAGTCTGACCAGCTCCTTTATTTCCCCCATTACTATCTTCACTGCATTCAAAATCTGTCAACACTCAAAGGTCTGGCTTCACTTCTTGCCATCATAATGTACCCAAAGCTATGTTTCCTGTATCACCACTAATTGTACTACTGATGGCAGGCACTTTTCTTTCAACATTAGAGCTAATATATACATATATATATATATATATATATATATATATATATATATACACACACACACACACACACACACACAAGTCTGACTTGGAATGAAGCCAATTTTCAGCGGAGGCCTGCGGAGAAAAGTTCCAGATACATGTCTTTGTAATGTGGGAGGAAACCAGAGCACGCAGAGGAAACCCACACAAATGCAGGGAGGACATGCAGACTCCACACAGAAGGCACCCCAGCCGAGAATCGAACCGGAGAACCTCTTGCTGTAAGGTGACAACGCTACCGCTGCACCACTGCGCCGTCCTCCGACATTTGGAATTATATATACTTTTTTTATGGTTAAAACAAAGTAATACATTTGTATCTTAAATATGTTATCAAGATTCATGATATGAAAGAATTGGATTGGTTGTTTTTAAATGAATTTTAATGCATAATTAATAATTCCAATATAAAAGGAAAGGGTTGTGTAAATTAATTTGTTCTGAAGAAGTTTGTTATTGTACAGAACGACAGCACTTAATCATTTATTAATAAAGGAGTTATGATGTAATATTTTCTCCTGAGGCTCTCCTGACAGCATCTCTGGTTGGCACTGGTTTTGGTGTTATGCTGGAGTGACAGATTTTGGTTACTTACATGAAATTTAAAATAAATTTGGTAAGATTTACTATGCATGCAAGCCATTAGAAAGAAGTGCAATCCCAAATGTGAACACTGTCACTAATCCAATTACAACACTAAGCATTATGAGGATTATTAAGGACATGAGTTGTCACTTTAGAAGAAACTCACTGGTATTAGCAAGAGCTTGCTGCCTTAGTAAGAAGTTACTGAACCAAATGGTGTGCTTATTCAATACAAGGACAGCAAAGTATAGCTGTATAAAGTCTTACCATAAGTAGATGTCCTTTTTTCACTGTTGCAGTATTCCTGAGCTCTGGAATCTCCTTCCAAGGATAGTCCAACATCTGGCCAGTATACCAAAGCCTTTATTACCTAGGGAATGTTGTACTTCAGATGTATGCCCCCCACATAAGCAGAGGGCATAAGGGTGATGTATGTATGCTCTTAACTCAGAACTGAAGTGCCCCAGTGGAAAGGAGGACATGTAAATACAGAAAAAGGAAGGAAGGAGAGGAACCTCAAGGCCAGTACAAACATGTCATCTATACGAAAGGAAGAGAAAAGGGGGCAGAAGCTAGGGAGGGAGTGAATACTGCAACCGTGAAAAAAAGGGCACTACTGTTATGGTAAGATTTTACACAAATGTAGAGCACAAAGCACACCAACATAGAGAACAAGCTGTATAAATGAACAGTCACACCATAAAGCCCGAGGGAAGCTGGTTTATTTTTGGCACATTCTCCTGAAGATTTTACACAACTGTACTTTGTCCATTCATATTATTGTTGCACCATTCATCACTGCGAAAAGAGTACAAAAGCTACTGTGAAGAAAGGGAGAAGGAAGGCAAGGAAGAGCCCTCCACAAACCCATGTAGGAAGGCCTTGGCAAATCCTGCCCTTGTCCTGGAAATTACATCCAATTTGTAATGCTTAGTAAAGGTGTGAAAGGAAGACCAAATAGCAGCTTCAGGGATGGAGTTGGTGTCTAAACCTATGAAGCAAGCCCCCAAGGAAGTCAATGCTTTAGTGGAATGAATTCTCAAGAAAGCAGATAACTGCTTACTATGAAAATAACAACAAAAGTAAATGGCCTTGGAAATCCAGGAAAAGATGGTTTGCTTACAAACTGCCAATCCCAATGTCCTGGTATGAAAAGAACCAAAAATCTGATCAAATTTATGAAAGGCGTTTGTTTTGTCTAGATAATATCTGAGTTGCCTGTGCAAATCTAAGGTATGAAGAACCTTCTCATGAGCACACTGTAGAGAAGGGGACAAAAAGAAGAAAGCTGGATAGACTGATTAAGGGGCAACTCATTACCTACCATTGGCATAAAAGAAGGATTTGCACTGAGTGACACCATGTCACTATGACAAACCACAAAAAGACACACTGCCATCAAGGCAGGCAGTTCAGATACCCTTCCGGCAGAGGTTAAAGAAACCAGCATGACAGTCTTTCAAGTACAATACTGCAAAGAAGTGGCAGAAGCAAGCTCAAAAGGAGACTAAGTCAGTGTTTCAAGGACAAAATTAACATCCCAAGAAGGGGGGAAATGGGCTTTCTTGGGGATCTAATATGAAGGATGCCTTTAAGAAACTGCTTGATCTCAAACAGAGAGGCTAAAGGATGAGTAAGTCGTAGACAAGCAGAAGTGGCTGACAAGTGGACTTTCTCTAAAGAATAGGCCAAAGCAGAATGCAGCAGTTCACACAAACAGAAAAGAACCAAAGGAACCCCCACTGAAAAGGGGTCCTGGTGATGTTTGAGACACCAAACAAAAAAAACTCTTCCATTTGGACATATAATTTTTTCTGGTATTGGGCTTCCTGCAGGACCCTAAACACATCCTAATAAAACTAGTGTCAGAAAGGAATCAAAACCCTATCACCCAAAGCATCAGTTGAAGATGGAAAGATAAGGGTGAAGGAGAGTTCCTTTGTCCTATGTGAGAAGATCCATGCAGCAAGGTAACGGGTGATGATTGCCCCTAGCCAGATGGAATAAGAGGGAACACTGCTGTCTGGGCCAAAAGGGAGTCACCAACAAGAGTTTTGGAGAGTCCTTCTTGACTTTTTGTAGGACCCTTGGAATAAAAGAAATGGGAGGAAAGGGATACAGAAACATTCCCTTCCAAGAGAAAGACATGGCATTCACCTTACAAGCCAAAGAACTTGGAACTTGAACAGAACTGAGGAAGTCACCTGCTCAGAGATGAAGCAAAGAGATCTACTTGAGGAATATCCGCTGATGAACTATGTCCGAAAACACATCCCTCTGAAGCATCCATACATGAGGCTGTGTCCTGTACCTGCTGAGAAAATCTGCCACAAGACTGGTCTGAAGGCATATAGACTGCCTGCAGGGTGACCTATGGATTGATGGCCATTTCCCATGCTTGAAGTGCTAACTGGCAAAGAGGGTTAGACCTTGTACCCCCATTGTTTGTTGATTTACCACAGGACTGTAGTGTTGTCCGCATAAACCTTCAAGGGACATGGGACCCTGAGCGCATGGAAAGCTTGAAGAGAAAAATGAGTCTGCATTGCCTTGATATTCATGTGACTTGCCCACTGCTGAGGTAACTAAAGGCCTTGCACCTTCAGGGTGCCTGCTCTTGAATTCACCAGTGAAATTCCAGTTTGAGACAAGGAAGCAGAGGAAAGTACAGTTGTGTACACTTACCATAAATGTAGATGTTCGAGTGTATTCACTGTTGCAGTCATTACATTTGGGTTACCTGCTTGCAGGTAGCCCTCAGTCGGCCTGATTAACAAAGTCTTGGGTCCTGCGTCGGTTGCTGTCACTTCTTCCATGACGTCAGGGGGATACAACATGCAGCCGACGCCATTACATCAGTTTTTCTTGCCCCTGATGTCAGGTGCCCCCCAAATGAGAAGCAATTTACAGGTAACAATAACCAAAAAGAGAGTATACTAGACTGGATACTCACCAACAGTCATCCCCAGAACTATATGTCTGGAACTCTCCCTAATGATCTTAGTGATCACCTGTTCACATACATCATGAAAGACAAAATTAATTGTACAAGCTTACCTATTTATAGGTCTATCAGATCCAAGAAAAACTTTGACCCAACTAAATT
Source organism: Protopterus annectens (assembly GCF_019279795.1). Lineage (NCBI taxonomy): Eukaryota > Metazoa > Chordata > Ceratodontiformes > Protopteridae > Protopterus > Protopterus annectens. The sequence goes on from NC_056732.1 coordinate 1,607,055,223, forward strand.
TCAACTTGAACTCAAATCATGTAACTGGACAAAACTAAAGTTCCTTCCCCTTGATGAGGCAGTGTCATCATTTAACAATTCATTCCTTACTATACTTGACTCACATGCCCCTAAACGCTCAATAAGAATTAAAACTCAATTAGCACCCTGGCTAACAACAGACACCAAAACCAAAATAACAACTAGAGACAAAGCGTGGGATAAATGGCACTACCAAACTACCCTAGATCGTATCAAATTCCAACAACTTAGAAATGAGACTAAAAAAGCCATCATACTAGATAAGAAAAATTACTTCTATAATCTGCAACATAAACAACAGAATAACCCTCAAAAGTACTGGGCAGGCATAAATAAACTTCTACAACCAGGCAAATCCACTACTCTGACCCCAGGAACATTATCTGACAAGAGCCAAGAAGATATAGCCAATTCATTCAATACTTTCTTCACAGAAACCATCCAGTCATTAGCTAACCAACTTTCTCCTCCCCACACTTCTATAAACACTATACCCGACTCACCACTCTCTTTTAACTTCCAGCCAGTGTCCACATCCTTTATCAGATCCCTTTTGAAAAACTGAAGCCAACGACCCTTTCAGGCGATCTTCTGGCGGCTGAATACCTGCAAATTGCTGCAGATGTCGTAGCCTACCCTATCTCAATCCTAATTAACAGAACCATAACCGAGGCCTCAATCCCCTCAATTTGGAAAATATCCTATGTTATTCCACTCCACAAAGGAGGTTCATCCACAGAACTATCCAACTATAGACCTATAGCCATACTATCACCACTTGCCAAAATTATGGAAAAGTGCATGCACAACCAACTAATGCTCTATCTAACCCAAAATAAACTACTCACAGACTCTCAACATGGATTCAGACCCCATCATAGTACAACCACTGCCCTCCTCTCTTTTACTGAAAACATTAATCTTAACCGGAATAATAAAAAATATCCTCCGCTCTCTTCCTGGTCCTATCGAAAGCCTTCGATATGGTAAACCATCAGTTACTTCTATAGACTTTAAAACCCTGTATCTAGATACTCCAGCCCTTGACTGGTTTCAAGCTTACCTCACTGGGAGACAACAAGCAGTAATGTGGCAAAACAAGCTCTCCTGCCTACTACCAAATACCATAGGAGTTCCTCAATGTTCCATATTAGGACCTCTCCTCTTTTCAGTCTTCATAAACGACATCCAAACAGTCATCCCTGAAGCCACCTGCATTCAATATGCAGATGACTCGACTATAATATGTTCCAATGCCTCTCTTGCAGATCTACTAACTACCACCCAACATAGCTTCACCAAAGTCGAAAACTGGCTTGCCAACCACCTCCTGATCTTAAATCCAAACAAAACCAAGTTACTTCTCTTCTACCCAACCAATAGATCTCCGACTGAAAACTTCACTATAAAATCCAATAATGGGACCATCATCTCCCCAGACACCTATACAAAGCTATTAGGAGTAAACATTGACAATAACTCAGATTTGATATACATATCAACCAAGCCATTAAGTCAGTCAACAAGAAACTTGGGACCCTATATAGAATTAAAGCCTTCCTTACCCCGAATGCCAGGGCAGCCACAGCCTGTTCACACCTTCTCTCTACCCTACTATATGCCTCTCCTGTCCTCACTCACCTTAACAAATCTGATCTGGCCAAGCTCTCATCCTGCTATAATCACATTGCCAGGTTTGTTACAGGCCTACCCTACAGAACACACCACTGTACTAACCTGAAAAAGCTTGGATGGATAGAATTCCCACACCTTCTTCACCAGTCCCAACTCATAGAGGCCTTCAAAATCCTTAAACAACCTGAGAATACCCCAGCACTAAAAAACTTAATGACTCCCTACTCCAATCTAAGCTGCCTTCGCTCAGCAAACAGACTCCTTGTCCAAACAACTAAATCTCTCAACCTAGGTGGTGACGCTATTTGCCAACACCACTGGTAAAATATGGAACTCTCTCCCAAATAACATCACGCTTGCAACTTCTCTAAGTCAATTCAAAAATAGTCTAAAACTCCACTTCAAGTCACACTGGCTATGTCCTTGCTCAAACCCAGACTAGCTCTGTGCCATTAACTAAAACATAAACATCTAGCTAAGATGATAAGTACTTTGTATACTGTGATAAAGAAATATATATCCTGTCTAACTCTATGTCATTATACTGCCCACCGTCCTTGCTAATATGTTATTAATGTTACATTTGTAGTAATCTCAGAAATAGTAATGGCAGTCTTGTACTTGTATGTAAATAGCCTATGTTTTTGTTAAGTTCTTTCAGCTCATTTACTGTACCTAATTATCAATGTAACTCTGTTGGAGCTTTTCTCCCCGGGCCTCCGCTGAAAAAGGACATGTATCCAGTCGGACCATCCCGGTTAACAAATGTAAAATAAATAAATAAATTAATTAAATATAAAAGTACAATGACATATCTCTAACAAAAAAGCAAATACAACAAAAAAGGCTTTTAAGCATAGCAAAGGAAAGTAGAGGTATAGCCAAAAGAAGTTAGGGGGCTTGAGGGAGGGTAACCAGGACTGCAACAGTGAATACACTTGAACATCTAAATTTATGGTAAGTGTACACAACTGTACTATGTTCTTCGTGTTTCACTGTTGCAGTCATTACATTTGGGTAGATTCCCAAAGCTACCGGTTGGGAGGAGGAATTTAGATAGCATTAGGGCCAGCTGGCCCTGCAAGACTGCAGTGGCAAAGCCAGCTTTGGATTTAGAGAAAATTGGCAAATGATAATGCTTGGAGAAAGTATGTGCAGAACTCCAGATAGCAGCTTCTAGGTTGTCCCTGGTAGGGACGCCTCTGAGAAAGGCTGTAAATGTAGATGCAGCCCTGGCGGAGTGAGGTCTGATCCCCTGGGGGATAGGTTTTCCATGGTGCTTATAGCAGAAATTAATGCAATGGCTTATCCATTTAGAAATGGTTTGCTTTGAAATAGCCTTCCACTCTGCCCCTGCAGCAAATACCACCAGCAGTTGTTCAGATTTCCTTTGAGGTTTAGTCCTGTCTAAAGTAGAATCTAAGTTGTCTGTGCACATCTAAGGAATGCCGTATCCATTCCCCTTTATTCTGTGGATTGGGAAAAATGTTAGCAAATGAATGGACTGATTAAGAGCCACACTGGATACCACCTTGGGCATGAAGGATGGATTGGTTCTGAGGGACACCCTGTCCGCATGAAAGATGATGAAAGGCTCCACTGCCATAAGGGCCTGTAATTCAGATACCCTTCTAGCTGAAGTGATTGCTAAAAGGAAAGCTGTTTTCCAAGAAAGAAATTTTAAGTCTGCAGTAGCAGCTGGCTCAAAAGGAGGTAGAGTGAGTTTCTCCAAGACAAAGTTAAGGTCCCAGGCTGGGGTTGGAGCTCTCCAGGGTGGTTTCAAATCTTTTGGCCCCCTCTGAGGAACTGCTTGAGCAGTGGATGAGAGAAGAGGGGAGGTTCTGTGTTATAATGAGCTGAAATGGCTGAGGTAAATTGGGCGCTGCTGTGGTCATCCATTGAGATTGGTTCCAGGCACAGAATCTTTTCCATTTTTCAGCATAAAATTTTCTACTACTAGGCCTCCTTGCCTCTAAAATGATATCCATCACAGGTTTACTGAGGGATGGTAAAGGAGAGATTATGTAATTAGCCAGGCTGCAAGGTTCAGTATTAGAAGCTGAGGGTGCAGAATCTGGTTCTCCTGCTGAGAGAACACGGAAGGAGTCTGAAGCAGGTGCCATGGAGATAACAGTGACACAGTGCACAGGAGGGGGTACCAGAGATGGCACGGCCAGTCTGGAGCAATCAAAATTATCCTTGGTTTGTCCTGTTTGATTTTTAGTAGTACTTTAGAGAGCAGAGGCAGAGCGTGGAAGGCATAGACTGATAGATTTTTCCAGCTGAAGGACAGAGCATCCTGTGAAACAGTCTCTGGATCTGCAATAGGATTTTTAAAAAGGGACTTGTGAGACTCAGGGACCCTGTAGCATCTGTCAGGTTTTCTAGGAGCAGGAGGCAGGGAATCAGGGACCAAACTAGATTCCAAAAAAGCATCATCAACAATGTCTAGTGCAGGAGGAATAGCTAAAGGCCTATGTTGAGGTAGAAGAAGGAAATCCCTAAGCCTCTTTTTTGAATCAGAAAAATCCTGGCTTTCCCAGTGGAAATGCTCTCTTAGAGTATGTAAGGTTTCCCCAAAAGAAAAATCCTCAGGAGGGGAAGCAGAAGGAATTGAGTCCTCTGCATCAGAATCATCATAAGTAGGTAAGGGCAAATCCAGATAATCAGAAGAATCAGAAAAAAACAGAATCCTGACCAGAAGATTCATAATCAACTTCAGTCCTAGACCTCTTAGAAGGGGGGTTGGCTACCCCTGATTAGAGTTATTAGATCTTCAGCCATTTTTATCATTTGTTTTTAGGCATAGAGGCCTGAGCATGTGGCCTGGGTTTCGGTTTTTTAGGCATGGATCGAGATTTAGGCCTAAGTAAAGAAGGAAGCATTGGTTTAATATGCAAGTCCGTAGGCCTGTATACACCCTCAAAAGCCAGTGCCTGCACAGCGGTTCCGGACCCATCCAAGGTAGAGACATCCAGGGGTTCCATAGTTGAATCATCTCGTGGCATACAGGACTCCGAATGGGTCTCAGTAGAGACAATCAATCTGTAAATCAGAAGTAGCGGGTATCAGGGGCTGCGAAAGTGCCTCACTGAGTACCGGCGAACTGGCGAGTGGCTTAGGAGAAGCGTCATCGGCAGTTTTGAACCTCGGCGGCCTGACTCTGTCTTTATCCTTGCATTTTCTCAGAATCCCGGTAGTCGGATGGATAACAGACGACATTTCTGGATAATTAAACCGAGAACCGAAATATTTAAGGCGAAAATATACCGATGATGGATAGCGTGCTGATTAAATAAACCACAAAACTGACAGCAATGTATGTCATGGTCAGGGCCTAGGCAAGGAATACAGTATGAATGAAAATCTTTATTAGGCATTTGCTGTCCACAAGTAATGCACTTACTAACTTTTACTGACATTGGTAAGGAGCAAGAAAATGTTTCCCCAACAGGGTACTTAGCTTTAGTTTAAGACTTCGGTTCTGAAACTTGAAAACGAAAATTTCAGGAGTCAGCCAACTGGCACTTGCGAACTGCTTCTGCTTTGGGCACCACATGGCAAGAAAGACTGATTTAATGACGTCGGCTGTATGTTTTATACCCCTGACGACCTGACGTCATGGAAGGGGCAGCAACCGACGCAGGACCCAAGACTTTGTTAATAAGGCCGACTGAGGGCTACCTGCAAGCAGATAACCCAAATGTAATGACTGCAACACTGAAACATGAAGAACATCTAGATGGTCCAGTGGGGGAGATGTTAAAACCACACTGATTTTAGATACCATTGAAACTTTCTCATATGAAGTCTGGCCTACAGGAGAATGAGGATAGTGGAGGCCATGAACCCCAGAGCCCTAATAATCTCCTTGGCTGGAAGAGAAGACACGGGAAGCAGAAACAGGAAACAATTTGTGAGGGACAGAACTGTGAAGGCAGGAAGAGATGCCAACAGTGGAACAGTCTGCAACCTGCAGCCTAGGAAAACATGATCCTGAGATGGAGTCAACATTGACTTTTGAAGGCTGACAGTGAACCCCAGGCTGTGCAACAGAAGCTGGGTAAAATGAAGATCCTGCATCAACCAGGAATGGGATGGTGCCTGAAACAAGAGGTTGTCTAGATAAGGAAATATTTGAATGCCCTGAAGCCTGCAAAAGGCAACTACAGGAGCTAGACATTTGGTGAACACCACTGGGGTTGCTGAAAGCCCAAAGGGCAAAACAAAGACTGAAAATGAGAGGAAAAAACACAGAAATGCAAACATTTCCTGAATAGGGGGTGGATAGGAATGTGAAGGTAAGTATCTTTCAGATTCAAGGAAACCACAAAAGCCTAGGGGAGCAACAGAGGAAAGACAGTCTGAAGAGAGCATTTGGAAGGAAAGCACTATGAAAAAGGTGTTCAAAAACTAAAGCTCCAGGACAGGTCTCCTAGACTCCTCTTTCCTGGGAACCAAAAATACCCTGGAAGAAAAACAATAACCTCTCTCAGTCTGAGGAACCAGCTGAGTGGTATCCTGGTCCACCAGACCCTGCAATACATCTGGAAAATGAGGAAGCTGTTCTGCAGGAGGTTGAGGAATACCAGAAAAGGAGTGAGAGGTCTTGCAGGTCATAAAGTAACCCTGCTGGATAATGGTGAGAATCCAGGTGTCTGCAGTAATCAGCTGCCAAACTAGGAGAGAAACAGAAAGCCTGAGAGACAAGGGAACCTGGCTGAGTGGAAGGGTGGGCAGATAGTCAGATGGTTGTAATTTTGTCGGGAAAGGACTGCTTCTGGTGTCTAGGCATTTGAGTAGACTTATCTGAAAAAAAACACCTAGTAGCCTTCTTACCTTTGGAAGACAAAAAACAGTCTTATTAGGATAGTTCCTTTGGAACTTGGGAATAGGTGAGACAAAAATGTGCTTCAAATCATTATAACCTTACCTTGATCCTGTAAGGTGTTTAAAAGGTGAGCCACAGCAGTACCAAAGAAATTCTGTTTATCTGAGAGCGCATCCAGAAGCTTTACTTTGACGTCGTCTGGCAAGGTTTAAAGGCGAAGTCAGGAGTAGCGCCTCGTCACTGAGCCAGAGGCAGCAACCCTAGAAGATACATCAGCTGCATCATAGCCACATTTAATATTGCATGGGCAACCTGAGAAGTGGAACTGAGCAAGGAGAAAGCTAAGGTCTTACCCTCACAGTCAGGCATATCAAAAACAATCTTCCCAATCTGGGAAAGAACAGACAGGATGTAACTTGTCATATTAGTCTGTTAACTGACAGCTCTGAAGGCTAAAGTATCCAAGTGTATAACTTCTTACCAATCCTCCATGGCTCTACTGTCTATCTGAAGGAAGGAGCTTGGAAGAAAGCAACAGACTAGAAGGCTTAATCAGTAGATACATAAATCAAATGACGGGCACATGTACAAGAATTTGAAGGCAATTGGCACCTTAGAGAGCCTATCAGATTTCTTAGGAGCTGAAGGTTGAGAATCTGGAGTCAGGGAAGCAGCAGAGAAGGTATCTAATAAAGCAGCTTACACAGGAGTGACAGCAGAAGGTTTAGGAGAGTCCATTTGTAACAACTCATAATACCTTTTCTGGACATCTGATACTTGAGAGCAATCCATTTGAAATGCTCAATCATATGTACTACTGTGTTAACCAAGGAAGGTTCCTCCAAAGGAGAATCAGGACTAACAGATTCCTCCTCCTCAGAACCACAGTCTAAAGGTGAAGGCAACTGAGAGGAACAGGCTAAGCAGAAAGCCTCAGAGTCAGAATGCTCATCCAAAGACTGTTGGTCCCTAGCTCTCTAAGGGGTATAGGACCAAGGAGGTGCAAGAAATGAAACCCCCTGAGGAGGCTTCAATGCCATCAAGGAATTGAACATGCCTCAAGTGAAGTCCTGCCATTTCCTCTGTGAATCCCGAAGGCTGATATCCCATGCTTCATTTTCTGCTTTTTCTTCATTGGGATGTCCATTCTGATGAAAAGTGGAGGTTCAGACCCCTGCCTGGATTCACTTAAGGTACTTGGCACCTCCTCCCTAACAAGGATCTGAGGAAACCCTCTAAGCCCCTTGGAAATAATCAGCTGTGGTTCCCCCTCAATATCTGCAGTGGACATTTGCAAGGTCTCTGAGGACGTGAAAGAAGCAGATTCTGAGAAGGCTGTGGAGGAAGAAACTGATGGCAATGTCAGACTACCCTCTGGGTTCTCACTCACCTCAACAGAAACATCCAGTGGAGGTTGGACAACAGCAAACTCAGGCCTAGACTTTTTGGCCTTTTCTTTTTGAGTGGCAACTGTACCTTGGGGTGATCGGATTGTGCCACAGTACCTTGGGCCAAAAGGTTGGGACACTGCTTCTCAAGGTAAATAGAAATTGAAGAAAGGCAGCTACACAAGATCTTAGGTACAAAGGCCTGACAGATGGAACACTGAGTGTGTGAGCATGGTCGGGAGATTCACCTAAGCAAAGCGAGCACCTACTGTGGTGGTCTTTATGAGGATTCTGTCTCCCATACTGACATTTCCCTTTCTTGGATGACATGTGACTGAACAATGCAAGAAAAAGAAAAAAGAAGCTCAACAAGGTACTTACCTGAAAGACACTGGCTCGGTATAACCAGCAAAGTGAAGGGGGTTCAGAATGACGTACGATAACTGTGTCCAGACTGGCGTCAATGCCGTTCTGAGTTGGGAGCGTACATACATCATCTTTATGACCTACGTTTGTGTGGGTGAGCGTATGTCTTATGTACAACACTCATTAGGTAATACAGGCTTTGGTATACTGTCCGGAGGTTAGGGTATCCTTGGGAGGAGATCCCAGAGGCAATGAATAATACAACAGTGATATGGAAGGACATCAGGAGTAATATTAGCAGCAAGTACTGTTGACTGATAGTACTAATGTTATTCAATTGGTGGCAGATGGCCAGGGTTGCTTTGTAAGAGTGAAAGACTTCCTTGTGGTGATGAGGGTAACTTTGGCAGTATACAGTAGATCAAATCTCTCTCCACAGTTGATGTCATCACACAAACCCATTAGTAGTTTAAGAGATTCCTCTCTGATAGAAGAAATGTGGGGAAATAACCCTAAATAACCCCCCATAAACTACCACACATTTCTAATACTTAACCATTTACTTTGAACGAAACCTTAACTTTCAACATTGTGTTCAAGTTACACAAGCCAAAATTAATTCCCAGCTGTTTTGGCTAACTAAGATCTCACACCTTTGCTCTTCCCTGAAGCAAGAGCAGTCATAGGCAAAAGGGTACTACCCTCCCAACTTGAATATGAACTTCCCATAACAACATCTACTTCCAAAAAAGAACCTCTCCACTCCATTTCTCTCTCTAAACATCTGCTAACAACATTTGCAGATTAATACACCAGCACCAAAGACACAGCACAGCTGCCAGGTTCTTGCCAAAGCCCACTGGTCTCTGATCACTCAAGATAAAACTGTTCTCCAGATCTCTACTTTTCAAACTCCTCAACCTTCAATCTTTCTCATTTCTAGCAGGCTTCTTAGTTCCCTGGGCAACATGCTACATCTTTTGATTTCCCCACCCCTACCCCCAATACAATCTCTAACAAGACACCCAAAACTAAACTACACTGTACAGACAGCTGTTTATCCATCTTGGCTCACAGATCTGGGAATCCCACCCCACCTATTTTAAATAAAACCCAGCCTTTAAGACTTTCAGTGATTACAGTCCCCTTTTCTCCTAATCCACACATTGATGCACCTCAGCCCATCTCCCACCCAAAACAAACAACTAACCAGATCTCTGATTCTAAGCACTTAAGACGGATTTCACACTTAACCTACTTTTGCTCGGATGAAATTTTTTCATCTCTCTAGCCCCTTCCTATATGTTATTTGTCTACTGCCTGTACGTGACCTGAAATCTGCTATACATATCATCTTCCTATGCTGAAACCAGATTTGCATTTTACATACTTTTTGACACAGACACTATTAATTGTCAAGTTTTCTGACAACTCAATACATGTGTAATCATAACCCACAAAATACACTGTATATGTACTACCTGTCTGCTAAAATACAATTTACACTTCTTTATGCATTCTATTTCAAGCTCTGGAACTTTCTATATTTTCGGTCTAAAAATATATACACTATTAAGACATCTAACCTAATACCTCCTATTTTGTAAAGTTTGTCATCTTGTAAACTTTTTTTTCACCTGGGTTGACCTTGTAAATGGTCCAAAGGGACTTGTGCTCTACTCCAGTTAGCAAAGCAAACTGACCACTGAGAGAGGGTTTAGTTCCTAAGAGTGATTTCACTACTTTTCATAAAGGGGTGTCACTTATCCTAGAAGAGTGTAACTTAATAAAGAATGTAAAAAAAGGTTACACTGAGCCTGAGGGCCATACATGTACACAGACTATGAAAACATGTATACACAAGAGGCACAGGCCTTATGGATGATTTGTCAGCAGAATAGGAGGAGGACTATTAGCATTCATGACAATTTGTTTCTCTCTTGAGAAAAGATAAGATATTCATACCGACACAGCATGCCTTCCTAATGAGGGACATTAAGTTATACCCTATCTTTTTGCAGGACCACATTCACTGCAGTGTAAATCAGCTGTGATGCTGTCAGTCCAGAAAGAGATAGATCAGTGTCTTCCTGTTCCACATTTGAAGAAGCATGCAACCGTGAAAAGGTTTAGGAAATGTAAATGAGAAAAAGGAACTGATGAGACTGCCCCAAGACATTAATACATTATCATCGCATATAGTTTAATGTGACCTACAGTTTGCAGTGAAAATGCATAAAGATGGACAGAAGTAGCTATGAAGTAAAATGAGACTTAAGAGCTATAAAATGATGTATATGATGGGACAAAAAATCTAGATCATAAATACAAAAACTACAGGACAGGACTGAAGTACAGTTGTGTACACTTACCATAAATGTAGATGTTCGAGTGTATTCACTGTTGCAGTCATTACATTTAGGTTATCTGCCTGCAGGTAGCCCTCAGCCGGCCTGAATACCAGAGTCTTCAGATTTCTGCGTTGGATGCTGTCGCTTCTTCCATAACGTCAGGTCGTCAGGGGTATAAAACATGCAGTCGATGCCATAACATCAGTTTTTCTTGCAATTATATGGTATGGTACAGCCCCACCAAAAAGCAAATACACAAGAAAAAATAAATATACCAACAAGAAGGAAAGGTAGAGGCAAGAGAAGTCAGGGGGCTGGAGGGAGGGTAACCAGGACTGTAACAGCGAATACACTCGAAAATCTACATTTATGGTGTGTACACAACTGTGCTATGTTCTTCATGTTTCACTGTTGCAGTCATTACATTTGGGTTGATTCCCAAAGCTATGGAGGGGAGGAAGAAGTTAAAGAGCATTAGGGCCAGCTATTAAGCCCTGCAAGACTGCAGTGGCAACTCCAGCTCTGGATTTAGAAAAGATAGGAATGTGGTAATGCTTGGTGAAGGTATGTACAGAGCTCCAGGTAGCAGGTTCTAGGATGTCCCTGGTAGGGACTCCTCTGAGAAATGCCGCAGAGGTAGATGCAGCCCTGGTGGAATGTGATCTTATCCCCTGTGGGGTAGGTTTCCCATGGTGTTTGTAGCAGAAATTAATGCAAGGGCTATCCATTTGGAAATGGTTTGCTTTGAAATGGCCTTCCCCTCTGCCCCTGCAGCAAAGCCAACTAGCAGCTGTTCAGATTTTCTGAGAGGCTTAGTCCTGTCCAAATAGAATTTAAGTTGTCTGTGCACGTCCAGAGAGTGCAGTATTCATTCCCCTTTGTTTTGTGGATTAGGGAAAAAAGTAGGCAAATGAATGGACTGATTTAGGGCCACATTAGACACCACCTTGGGCATAAAGGAAGGATTAGTCCGGAGAGAAACCCTGTCCGCATAGAAGATAATGAAGGGTTCAACTGCCATGAGGGCCTATAATTCAGACACTCTTCTTGTCTGAAGTGATGGCTAGAAGGAAGGCTGTTTTCCAAGAAAGGAATTTCAACTCTGCTGTTGCAGCTGGCTCAAAGGGGGGAAGAGTGAGCTTTTCCAATACAAAGTTAAGGTACCAGGCTGGAGTGGGAGCTCTCCTGGGGGGTCTTAAATTTTTGGCCCCTCTAAGGAACTGTTTTAGCAAGGGGTGAGAGAAGAGGGGTGGCTCAGTATTATAATGTGCTGAAATGGCAGAGGCATGAATTTTAATTGACGAGAAGGATAGGCCCTTGTGGAGCATTTCTGTTAAGTACTCTAGAATATGAGGTAAGCTGGGCACCATTGAGCCCACCGCCTGGCTCCAGGAACAGTATCTTTTCCACTTTTCAGCATAGGATTTTCTAGCACTAGGCCTCCTTGCCTCCAGAATGACATCCAGCACCTGCTTACTGAGGGATGCTAAAGGAGAGTTCAAGGAATTAGCCATGCTGCAAGGTTCAGGGTTTGAAGCTGAGGGTGCAGAATCTTGCCTGCCTGCTGGGACAGCAGGGAAGGGGTCTGAGGCAGGTGCCATGGTTGTAGCAGTGTCATACTGTGCAAGAGGGGGTACCAGTGCTGGCGTAGCCAGTCTGGTGCAATCAGTATTGTACTTGGCTTGTCCTGTTTGATCTTTAGTAGAACCTTTGAGAGGAGAGGCAAAGGGGGAAACCCATAAACAGAGAGGCTTTCCCAGGTAAAGGACAGGGCATCCACTTTCCAAGCTTAACTGTGGGGAGTTCTTGTGCAGAATTTGTTCAATTGGTAGTTCTGAGGGGAGGCAAATAGGTCTACCTCTGGAGTCCCTCATTTATTCCTCAAGAGGTTGAATAATTTGGGTTCTAGTTTCCATTCGTGTGGGTCCATGAGATTTCTGCTTAAGTTGTCTGCCGGTGAATTTAGTTTGCCTGGCAGGAATTGTGCTTGTAGGTGTACTTGGTAGCTTAAGGTTGTGTTCCACAGAGCCATGGCTAGTCTGCAGAGAGGATACGAGTAGGCCCCCCCCTGCTTGTTTATGTACCACATAACTGTGGTGTTGTCTGTCTTTACCAATAGTTGTCCTGGAAGAATACAGTCTTTGAAGGCTGTAAGAGCATTCTGTACAGCTAACATTTTTTTTTGATTGATAATCAGGTGCATCTGTCTTGGATTCCATTTGCCCTTAATGCACTGCCCTGCCATGTGAGCCCCACCAATGCATAGTCTGATGCGTCTGTTGTTAGGGTTTCGGCAGCAGGGGATAGAGTGAAAGGGAGTCCCTTGTTGTGGTAGCAGGCCTCTGCCCACCAAAGGAACTCTGTCTTCATACAAGTAATGATAGAAATCATTGTTTCCAGGTCTTGAGAATGTTGACACCATAGGCGTTTTAGATACCACTGGAGTTTCCTCATATGCAGTCTTGCATATGGAATTAGTAGAATGCAAGAGGCCATGAACCCCAGAGCTTGCAATATTTTCCTTGCAGATAGCTGGGGGTTTGTGGCCAATAGTTTGAAGTAGGTTGTCAAATAAACTTGTTTCTCCGGAGTGAGGAATGCCATCTGGGAAATTGTGTTCAAGTTTGCTCCCAGGAATACAATCTGTTGGCAGGGTACTAGGTGAGACTTCTTTTCGTTGATGGTGTAGCCCAGTGAGGTTAGAAGTTTCTTTACGAATGCCAGGTGTTGTAATAGCAAATCCTGGCTTTCTGCCTGAAACAGACAATCGCCCAAGCATAGGTAAATTTGAATATTTCTCTGCCTGAAAAATGCAATGGCTGGAGCTAGACACTTTGTGAACACCCTGGACACAGCAGATAAGCCAAAGGGAAGTGCAGAGAACTGAAAGTGCATGGAGCCCGCCCTGAAATGTAGGAATTGTCTGCAGGATCCTCTTATTGGGATGTGCAGGTAAGCTTCCTTTAAGTCAAGGTTTGCCAGCCAGGCATCCTTGGCTAGCATAGGAAGAAGCTGTTGAAGAGTTAGCATTTTGAATTTTGGAACCACCAAAAAGGTATTGGGAACAGAGAGGTCCAGGATAGGATGTCAGGAGTTGTCTTTTCTGGGTACCAGAAAAAGTCTGGAATAAAAACCTTGTCCCCTTTGTTCTGCTGGGACAGGTTGAATATCCCTGATACTGAGAAGAGAGAGAACCTGCTGTTGGGCCTCCACCCACTGATTTGGGGGTAGGTCTGGCCAACCATTTGGGGTTGGTAGTGTGTGGACGTGGAATCTGTATCCTTGGGAAATTATGTTCAAAACCCATTTGTCCTGGGTAATGAGTTCCCAGTTTTTTGCTTGCAGGGCAAGCTTTCCTCCTAAGGGAGCAGGCAGTTGAGCAGTGCTTGGAAGGGCTAAGGTTAAGTCATTGTGCCATTTTTTTGTAGGGGGGTGGCTTAATACTCCCTGCTTTGGAAATGGGAGACCCCCACTGCTTAGATCTGTGTGTAGCCTGAGACTGCAGCCTATGTGGTCTGCTGTTCTTGGGTTTGGACTGAGAAGGCCTGGAAGGGACTGGAAAGGACCAGTTCTTTGAAGGCCAATGCCTACTGAATCTGGGAGGCTGTACTTGTAGGAAATCTTTAACAGTTTGCATAGATTTAGCTTTTTCCTCCATCCTTTTGAGGACCTCTTCTGCTTTGTTGCCAAAAAGGCGGTCTTGGTTTAAGGGAGCATCCAGTAATTTAGCTTTAACATGATCTGGCAAGTTTTGTTCCTTAAGCCAAGCATGCCTTCTAAGTACAGACCCAGTGACAGCAGCCCTGAAAGATGCTCCTAAAGCATCAAAACCACACTGCAAAGTATGTTTACCAACTTGTTCTGCAGAATGCATTAAATCTTGCAATTATTTGTGTTCAGCACAGTCAGGAATCAACATAATTTTCTGTTTAAGAAGTCCCATAATATGCTGCTGATACTTTAACATATGAAACTGGCAATTTAAAGCCCTAATGGCCAAAGTAGCAGAAGTGTATACCTTCTTACCCCATCTGTCTAAGGCTCTAGAATCTCTATCAGAAGGGGTAGGATTTTTGGCAGCATTAGCCTTAATGCTTTTTGGTCCTTGGGAAATGGCCTCTGGATCCACAGAAGGATTCTTGAAGAGGAACTTGTGAGAGTCACGTACTCTGTAGTACCTGTCAGGTTTTCTGGGAGCTGGAGGTAAAGTGTCTGGGGTAAGGATAGATTCCAAAAAAGCATCATCTACAATGTCCAGAACAGGAGGGATAGCTAAAGGCCTGTGTTGAGGCAGGAGTAAGAATTCCCTAAGTCTCTTTTTGGACTCAGAGTAATCCTGGCTTTCCCAGTGGAAATTCTCCCTAAGAGTATGCAAGGTTTCACTGAAAGAAAAATCTTCTGGAGGGGAAGCAGAGGGAATAGAATCCTCTGCATCAGAATCCTCATAAGTAGATAATGGCAAATTCTAGTAATCAGAAGGAGGAGAAATATCAGATTCATGATCAGAAGAATCAGAAAGAAAATCAGTTCTAGGTCTCTTAGAGGGGGAAGGCTGGCTTCCCCTAATTAAGGTAATAAGGTCTTCAGCCATTCTAAGCATCTGTTTTTGAGGCATATGGGTCTAAGCTGGAGGTTTGGTCGTCGGTTTTCTAGGCATAGTGTGAGTTTCTGTCCTGAGGAATTCGGAACTTCAAGATGGAAACAATGGCGTCGGTTTAATATGAATGTTTGTAGGCCTGAATACACCCTCAGAAGCCAGTGCCTGCACAGTGGCTCTGGACCCATCCAAAGTAGAGACATCCACGGTTCAATAGTCAATGAAGCATCTCGCGGCATACCGGACTCGGAATGGGTCTCAGTAGAGGCCTGCGAATCTGAAGTAGCAGGTATCAGGGGCTGCAAAAGCACCTCACTGAGTACCGGTGGACTGGCGACTAACTTAACGGAAGCATCGTCGGCAGTTTTGGACCTATGCGGTCTGTCTCTGTCTTTATCCTTACTTTTTTTTGGAAGATTGGTAGTCGGATGGCTTAACGAAGCCATTTCGGAGTACAGAGATAGAGTACGAAAGTAATTGGCTGCAAAAATAGTCCGACGACGAATAGCTCGGGCATTGAACAAGGCACAAAACTGACAGCGAGAGATGTCATGATCTGGGCTTAAACAGGGGATGCAGTAAGAATGAAAATCTCTATGAGGTATTTGCTTTCCACAGGCAAGATAATTGTTAACTTTTACTGACATCGGTTAGAGCAAGAAAAAGGATCCCCAATGGGGTACTTATCTTTTTTTGAAGACTTCGGGTCTGAAAACAATAATTTTAGGAGACGGCCGACCGGCACTTGTGAACTGCTTCTGTTTCAGGCACCACACGGCAAGAAAGACTGATGTAATGGCATCGGCTGCATGTTTTATACCCCTGATGACCTGACGTCATGGAAGAAGCGACAGCATCTGACACAGAACTCCAAAGACTTTGGTCTGCAGGCAGATAACCCAAATGTAATGACTGCAACAAAAAGATCAGAAAATGCAATTTTATGTAGAAACATTAAAAGATAAGTATTTCAGTTCCCCGACTATCAGAAGATGTTATCTTTGAGACTAAGACAGCAACATTATCAGACAGTGGATGCAGGATTACAAAATAGGCTTGGTGTGATCTTATCAGGGACTATCTGCTAGCAGTGGAGATATTTCACATGAATTACCAAATGCTCAAATGTTGTACAAAAAGGAATCCAAGTAGGGTTAGAATACGGATGAAACAAGTGTTTACTTCAATGGTTTGAGCTTGAAGAAGATTTTACATGACCAAGTGGAGCTCTCTGAGTCAGACCCATTACCTAGGAAGAATTGTTAGACAGTATTGCAGGACAAGCAGCAGCTATAACCCACAGGAAGTAATGCACCCCTCCCCACTACAGAGAGAGATAGAGACTACATACAAAGTCTGTTTCTTGCCTTTTAGTTGTATAGTAAGATAACTCTGAATAGATATCCCTACCACAGAAACAGGCAGTAGTGGCAGTTATTCCTAAAGAGAGTAAAGACTCAAATATGGCATCCTCTAATAGGATGATTTGTACTTCAAATCACAATTACAAATTGCTTACAGCAACACTAGCAGTCTGTACGATACAAATGGTTCTGGAATTAGGTAGCTTTGATCAGTGTCATTCAATGACAGAAAGGCAGACATCTAAAAAGATACTGCCGACAGAAGTTCTTAGGGACATTATCCAGTCTGGGCATAGGCATTTTACTAGTGGTCAGTTTACAGGTAAATAAGGATACTGACTAGCTGGAATGGTACTATCAAGCAGAGTTTGAGGTCCAAGGTTTTAATCAAGTTTCTGTTCACTTCATCATGGCCTTCTATAGGGAGACCAATTGAGTAGTGAGGCATAACAGGTGTGCACAATGAAACCACTTTTGTTTGTTGTACAGCATGAATTGTTAAAGGCTAAGGTAAGAAGATGTAATTTACATGCATGGCTACAAGATGGGGATGTGGAGTATAAGATTTTAATTTTTGCATATGACATGCTGATATACCTACCTCAGTTGGAGGCAAATTTTTCAGTTTTATTTAGAGGTCTGAATGTTTAGTAAACTCTCTGGCTATACAACTGATTCTACAAATATGAAGCCAGTAACATCGAATGATGCTCCTTCTCATACCCTAAAGACTCAAGATGCTTACTTCTTGGAATCTTACCACCTGAAGAACTTGGGGAATCTGGAGAAGAGCTGCAGTAGAGGCTACTTTAAGCAAAATATAAAATGAATTGACAAAAATAATAACATATTACTTTATAAAATGGAAATTAAAATTGTCAGAGCTACAGCATGGGTTCTGATTTTTTTCATTTCAATTAAGCTCCCCAAATATTGCTTTGAGGTTAATTAAACACATGATGACAGATTTTATATGAGATTAAGGAAAGCATAAGGTGGTAAAGGAGAAGTTGCTAATGTTGAGGTAAGTGGGAGATTTAAATGCCCTGGGTCTTCACTAGATCAAGATTTTTCTACATTTGTTGATTATGACGACTTAGGTGAAAACAGTGAACTTGTATGACAAGAGATAATTGTTTGGAATTTGAGAACATTTGTAATCAGGAGGTATTAATGGAAAAGGAAGGAACTTCTTTACATGATTAAGTAATCCATTCAAGAATTAAAATGCTTTTTAGACACAACTCCTTACCATTGCCAGACTTATTGTGGTTCTGGACAAGGTCCATTCGGATTCAAAATTGTTGACACCCACACTATACAACAGAAGCACTTCCATTAGTGGAGCCTAAATTTAACTAGAGGGAATCATCAAGCTGGATGTTCCCAAAAAACCCTCACTCCAAGTCTGAATTTTCAGGAGTGCCCAGCCACCATACTGGCCGTATGAACTGAACTCACCACCTCTGCTGGCATAAATCCCTGGAACATATACCCTTAGGCTGGACAATGAAATCAAAAAGCAAACAAGTGACCTATACCTACCTAGAGGTGCAGCTTTCTGTTCAAGCATGGTATTTATTTTATTTGTATTTGTTTCTGAGTTAGAGTACTAATCTTCATGGACCTTTTTCAGTCTCAGTCCAGAAGCTCTGTCTGAGTGGCTTGCTCAGAATCACACAGCTTGGCAACGAAGGCTGAGAGAATCAAACCCTGGACCACTGAACCACAGGAAACAGCTCATTAACAGCTCCTTAATTTGCTGCATCAACTGCCAGACTAATCATCATCATCACCATCATCGTCATCAGCCCCTTTTTCCCCATTTTTTTTCTAAAAGGGTTCAGGGTGCCATGTCAACTGTCGCCATTTCCCACTATTCAATGTCACTCCCCTGCCTTCTTTGATAGCCCCTCCTGTCCCTATTGTTACAGGTCTTCTCTAACACAAGCCATCCACTTCTTTGTTGGTGGAATATAAAAACTAATGATAAAAAGAACACCTCTGTTATGATGTTTAGAGGAACCATTAACAAAAGATGTTATCACGAAAAGAATAATTGGTGAGTATAAATAATACCACATGATAAAAAGGTAACTATAAGAATCAAAGCAGAGGAGGTTAGAAAAGACTGGGAAGGAAGATTAGAATTACAAATTACAAAGAGAAATATGAGGAAATCTGTAAGGGACCTAGGTATGCTACAAAGTGCAGAAGATTTCGGACATTTGCATGGAAATGTCTACATAGGCAGTTTTACACTCATTTTATAAAAATAAGTAAAAATGTGATGGTACAGACAATTAACTCTGTTTTTGGAAACTGATATTGACATCCAAATTAACAATATTGAGGTCAGCAGTCCAATTAAACAACTTGAATAGGATACTCAGAAAGAAAGCAATACTGACTTAACTACCACAGATATGTTAATCCAATTCAGCCCCATTTCTGAAGTCCCAGTAGTTGATCAACACAATAATGTACGGTTGTTCTCACACACTCAGCTTAAGGATTTAGTCATGAATGGTTCTTTTACTCCTAATCAAAATAAAAGATTATGGTATGATATTGAGCAACTGGATGAGCAGAACCAATTTCAAGAGGTTAAAAAGAGAAGAAGGGACATAGGATTACTGACAAAATAAGAACAAAGTCACTATCCACTTCTGTAGGTAGTGATCCATGTTGTAACAAGACAAAAAAAAAAAGCATTCCCATGTTGGACGAATCAGTGTTGAGAGGAATTCGTAATGCTCTCCCGAAAATGAATGAAGAGTGTGTCACTGTTAGTTGCCACAGAGGTGGAAAAATATCTGACATGTCTGAAGCAATCAAACTGTTGTTTAACAATTCTTCTCCTACTGATAAAATGTATTACTGTAATAGGCAACAATGATGTTGCTCACACTAGTACTGAGGTGTCTGAAAAAGTGGTTTTTGAGATGGTGGAAATTTCCAAGGGTTCAAAGTGATATTTAGTGATATGGTGGGATTAAGTAACTCTCAAGGGTTTAGACTGACATGTAATGATATTTTTCCTAGTCCTTCTTATGTAGGTATTAAAAAATGTTGTAAGGGAAATGATAAACACCATACATAGAATTTCAGTAATCCACTCTGTCAAAATAACTACTTAAAAAAGATTTAGAAGTTAAAAATAACTGTTTCAGTTGAGAATGTGTACCTTACTGGAAACAGATCAGTTTGGAATTCCATTGGAAAGGTTACTCGTACGTTAATAGTTTCCTGGGTGTGTACTCAGTCAGTGACCACTGGGGTCTTTATAAGCTTAGCCATGCAAGCAAAATGTGATCCGCAAGTTTTATGTTTTAGCATTTTTATAGGGGGTGATTTTTGGTTTTGTCATGAATTACTTTTTTTTAAAAAGAATGTCATATTCTTACTTTAAATTTTCTTCCTGATGGCCAACTGAATATCAGAGACACAATGTAGATATCCATATTACATTTTAACATAACATCATATATTCTGTCACTCTGTCCATCATGGGCATATGTCCCAGACCAGGGGTGAATTTATGATTTCCCACCCACAGGTCCAAGTTATGTTTAAACATGGAAAGGCAGGGACTTTGATTCACATGGATGGGGAGCCTATTGCAGAGAACATGAATTCTCTGAGATACATACCTGTCTCCTTAACATGTCCTATTTATGTCACAAGCAAAATTCATGGCTTTGGATCTAGTAGTTCAGATGTGGTTTGTTTTGCAGATGAGCAAAAGGCTCATCAGAACTTGGTCTAAGGAGTAATTTCAGTAGTTTGTATGAGACAGAGTATAGGGATATGGCTTTGAGGTAAACTGCATACAACTTTGTGTTTAATCCTTTAATTTTTTTTGTAAAGAACCTGTGTGGACATTCCAGTTGCTGCATGTGTCTGGTCAGGTAGATGCTGAAGTGGCATTATACACTATAATGGGTCTCACAAGGGCCAAGTACGGTGGTATGATGACTTCTCTGGACCTAGATGCCATGTCCTTACTTAAAAGTTGAACACATATAAGAATTTTCTTACTTCACTAGACGCATGTTGGTCAAAGGCTATCTATGAGTTCCCAAATCCCTAACTAGTAAGTCAACTCTTAGGGGTGTTTATTTATAGAGTAGTTTCCCTGGATGACTGTCTTCCAAAGATGTACTATAATGCATTTCCTGGCATTGAGTTTTAAGCTGCAACTTTGGCACAAGTCATTTGACTATGTCAGACATTCCTGTAGGGTGTTTTCAGCTTGGTAGGATTCTATGACTACTCCCAGCTTGCAATCATCTGTGAACTTGGTCAGCCAGAGGCCTTTGACATTGGCTTTGACCTCCAAGAAATACATGCCAAACAGAAAATGGCCCAGCACAGAGACCTGAGGGAACCCAGTGGTACCAAACGCTTTATGGAGGTGACATTATTGATCCTAACCTCCTGGGTCCTATCCATGAGCCCACTGGCTATCTAGCACATTATAAAGGGGTTCATGCCTAGTTCCATAAGCTTGCTAACAATGCCTGCATGGGATAATGCATGAAATGCCTTAGTCAGATCAAGGTAGGCAGTATGCACTGCTTTACCCTCATCTACTGCCTCAGTGACCCTTTAAAAGAAGTCTACCAGGTTTATTTGGATCTATATCAGCATATCGAATGCTGAAAACACCGATTGCAATTTCATCGAACTGAAATGCTCAAAATCTCAAAAGAGCGAACTGACAGAACATCGATTTCTTTCCCAGGGAAAGAAATCTGTGTTCCATGCAAAAAAAAATAAATAATAATACTTTAAACATTAACAGAAGTGGGGGAGCTTCACCCGCCATGCCTCCCACACACCCCCTACTTAAATATATCAACTCCAAGACCGCATTACAGTGGAGGAAATAGCAAACTCCGATGACGCCCCACCGATTTCTTTCCCTGGCAAATAAATCAATGTTCTGTCAGTTCGCTCTTCTAACATTTCGAACATTTCAGTTTGATGAAATTAAATTTGGCGTTTTCAACATTCAAAATGCTGATAGAAATGCGTTTATTATGCATGGCCTTACTATGACAAAGTCAAACTGGGATGGATTGCCTGGAAGTCTCTTATGCCTTTGTTGATCATTCCCATTATAATTCTTTCCATGGTTTTGCAAATAAGACCAGTCAAACTAATGGGCCTGTACTTTCCTGTACTTGTTGATAGCCCTCCCTTATGAAGGGGTTCGCTGTCCTCGGGTCATCAACAAATATAAGCATGAGGTCCGTCAGGCTCAAGGCGCATTTCGACATCAGTCAAAATTTCGTCTGCGCGGCATGACCGACGCCATATCCTCAGTCTTTCTTGCCCCAGATGTCAGAACTGCACAAAGGCAAAAACCAAAAGAAAGCAACAGCAAACCAACCACCAACCACACTAACTATAAAATGTACTATATGTATATATACACATGTACAACTCCTCTAAACCCAACCACCTCTAACTGCAGAACTAAGGAGGGAAGGGGGAGGGTGTGATTCTTCGGAACATCTATGCAGGACATCTGTAACAATGTTGTACTATGTTCTTTCATCTCACATTACCTGGTTTAACATTGCAGAGAGATAAAGCAGGATGGCCTTGGAGGAAAAGGAGATATGAAGCAGGAGCTGCCAACATGCCCTGCAAAAGCCCAGGCAAAACAGCCCCCTGGGCAGGTGAAGTGGCCCTGAAGGCACTGTAGAGAGAAAGTATGCACTGAACTCCATCGCTCAGACACCAAAATGCCCTGGGTCACACCCCCAAAAAAGGCCCCTGGTGGCTGCCAATCCAGTGGGAATTGGGGACTCCTTAGCCCTATGGAACCTGCCATGATGGAATAACAGAACTCTGAGTAATATTTAATCCAATCTTGCCCTGCATATTCAAACACAAAAACTTAAACAGAACTCACACAAAGCACAAACTTTCCCTCTGCTCAAATGAACCCTTACTGCCTGTCCAAATAATACTGCCTGAACAAATTACATCTAAAGTGTTTTGAAAACAAACCCTTTATGTTGCAATTTAAAATAAAAAATGAAACTTGAATAGTTTGGTTTAAAGGTACACTAAGGAACCACCTGATAGTAAAGGAAAAGCTACACCAGAAGCCACACTCTAGCTTATGGAAAATCAAGAAAGGCTCAACTGTTACAAATAAGGCAGTGCAATTCAGAAACAAACTTCTTTGCAGAGGAAAAGCCCAACAAAAACTCATCACAGATGAAAAATATTTCAACTCAGAAAGTTCTGCAGGCTCCAAAAGGTCAGTGAGGAGTTTGTAGCCACAAAAATGTGAGCCATTAGAGGTGAGCTCTCCAGCCTTGGATTCTTCTATTCTTGAGAACAAGCTTGAACAAAGGATGAGGGGGCAGAATCATAAGGAGCGGGGGTGCTGCGCAAAGAGCCCAAAAATGAACCTTAATACCGACCTTTAGAAGGTAACTCAATGACAACTCAGTAAACTCAGAAAGAGCCACACTCAAACATCAAAAAGAAACATCAAAAGATAAATCAAATCTCTTGCATTTAATCTCTTCCAACTCTTCTGTGCCTTTTTTCCTTTTTACACAAAATCTACTTTCCAAAATCACATTCAACACTTGTTGTGGAAGTTGGGACCTCTAGCTTTCAAAGCAGAAGTGAAGTTTGACATAGCTGTGAAGGAGATGAAGCTTAACATTCAGCAATGGCTGCAGCAAAAGGCCAACAGCAACGGACATAAGGCAAAGGCCTGTGAGTAGAAAGGTTCTAGACTTCTCAGGGCTGGGGTGGAGCTAGTGCTGTCATCCTTGGCTTGCAAGCTATTAAATCATCCCAAGGTCCTGTGTGACCTGAGGAAGTACCTTGAACCTTGAGGCAGAGGAGAGAAGGAGTACAGGCAAAGATTGCTCCAATTCAAGAAAAGGGAAAGAAAGCCTTTTGTGCAAAACTCACCTTACAAAAAACTGAGTGTGATGGTTTAGTGGAGAATGGTAATGATTCCCCAGATGAGTGTCAGATTTTTTCCATGACACTGTAAATACATCCACTCATTGGGGATCCCTCGGGGATCCACTCAACTACATAACTGGCCAGGTCACTAAGGAGTTCTTGTGCTCCTCCTGAAAATTGACCTGTAAGATGAGCAGTTAAACCTTTTGCAGTCTCCCCACAAAATCATTGCTTGCAATCACACAGAGATGCCAAGAAGTTCTCCCCTGCTTGTTGATGTACCATTACGACAGTTGTGGGCTAGTCTGTTAGAAAGAACACTGCCCTGGAAGAAGTAATCAAAAACTTAGAAAATGCTCACATGCTGCTAGCATCTCCTTCATAGGTTGATATGTAGGCATTGTAGTTGGCAGCATCTCCTTCTTGTATCCACTTTCCATTTAGATGAGCTTCCCGCACTTTCTGTCTGGTCAGAAAGTCGCTAAAATTGAGCCTGGTCGGCCACAGAGAGTCCCTTGTTTAGTGACATTCTAAGCTGCGATCACCACCCAATTCCACATAGGTATTATTTATATTTGAGGTTCTACAGATAGATCCAAAAGCTGCTTCCATACATTACATTTACTCATTGCAGCTCTCTAGCCATTGGAAGAAAGGAAGCACCAGAATACAAGATGGCGAACCCTGAAGGCTGAACCTATCTTCGTCCTGGCATGAAGTGAGACTGAAGAGAGAGCAAGTGACAGCTAAGGATAGACTCCCAGGGTTTGTCCTGGGGTTAAAAAGGCCATCTGGGATGCAGTGATGGATCACACCCAGAAAGCTCATGTCCTGATCCTAGAGCTGAAGGGGGTCTTCGCTCACAGAAGCACCCAATTCACCCCAGGCATCTATGACACATATTCCAAATTCCATTATGAGATTCCCTCCTTCCCCCCAGAATCATCAGTCGCCCAAATATGCCTGGAATGTATTATGTTTTAGCTCTGAAGAAAGCTAATACACTGGGGGGAGTACTTCGAATCATGAAAGATGCAGAAAAGGGCAAGCCAGAAGAGGAATAGATGGAAGGGAGAGCTCGAAAACGCAGATACTGGTAGCAACTTGAACTGGAGAAGCCATGAAGGTAAGAGAAACTGAGATCCAATCTTACCATCCAGGTCCATCTGCCCAGCAGAGCAAAAACCTCTGCTGTAAAGAAACTTAGAGATACTCTTGGGAATGTGATGAGGTGTGTTGAGGGGTGATAGATCTCCATTGGTCTCCACGTTGTGATACACTTTGATAGGAATAAAATAGCGGCCCAGAAATCCAGAGGGAATGGGCTGCCTGGGACCCGCTGTATGGCCCTATTTGGTAATAGACCTCTAATTTTGGTTTCAGAGCCCTTAGTAGGCCAATTTCTGAAGAAGGATGCCTTATGGAGGCACAAAATATGAAAAAAAACCTGTAATTTGGTGTGTGAGATAATCTTCTTGCCATCTGTGGCTCAAATCTTTAACTTTTTTCTTTGAAACCTCCCAAAGGTCCTAGCGAACTGGGTGGCTCCAATGGGTCATTAGCTTAGGTGTACGGGTCTTGCAGGTCTGCTGCGAAGAACCTGACCCAAGGACTGGGACCTAGACCTGGCCAAGAAAGTGCAAGGCTCTGCCCTGTTGCCCCTCTAGCCTGACCCCTCCCTGAGTTTCCATTCCCATACCACCTAGATCACCCTGACTTAGGGGGAGAAATTGCTACTATACTGCCCTGGACCTTAGTAGTGGGCCATGCACTACAAACTTTGGGAGGCTTGTCTGCTCCATTCTTTAAAAGAAGGCATAGAACTAGCTTACAACATCATTTCTTTAAAACTGACTCAACATCAGGACCAAACAATAACAAGACAAATAAAGGAGCATAGAAAACTTGTTTAGTTTTGTTCAGACACTAGAGCTTCTCTTAGCCAGGCAGGATTGTACTGGAACTGGACCAAGCCTGGCTAGGCCAGGCCCACACTCACAGAAACAGAATTGCAAAGAATGCTACCCAAACTTTCACTCAATACATCTAAATCTTGCAACTCTTACAATCTGAGATGGCATCAAAGAGCATCAAATAAGACTTTAATTGTGAAAGGAGCCCTCAAGTCAAATGTGACATGTAAAACGCAAACCAAAGCCCTCCATCTAAGAAGGAAGAAGCCTCTTTCCTTTCAGGGAGAAGCCAAGGTAAGAACATCCTTAACTGCAGGAACGGATTCTAACACAGAAAGCCTTAACACCTTTTAGCCCCTGACTAATAGTTTCTAAATAGCCTAAGGACTCTAAAACATACTTTATGAGCTTCAGGCACCCCAAAATACCTATCCGCTTAATACTTCTAAGGAAACAAAAGGGGCCAGAGAGCCTACAGGTAAAGTGAAAACTAGTACCCTATCAAAAGGTATAGCCAAGAAGCCGGCCTGGGGTAAAAAAAAAAAATTCTAAGAGACTTTTCCTGAATCCAGAAGTCCTGACGGAGAAGGCAAAAAAAAACTAGCTCATGGAGAAGCAGAAGATCAAAATAAAAAATCCTTTCAATAGGAGAAGCAGACAGAATCATCCACCACAGAATCAGAATAAGGAACATACTCCTGCGGCACTTCAGCCCATGACTCTCTCTCCAACCATCAGGTGGCTTAACCCCATAAACAACTGAATCCTAATTCTCTTTATCAGGAGGGGCGCCGAACCCCACTAAAGTAATCAAATCTTTCCTTCCCAAAGCTTTACCTTTCTTTCCAACCTGGCCTGCTATGAGAGCTAGGAATCCAACAAGGAAAAGCCAAACCTGGCCTGCCCCTGGGGAGGAAGCCTCAAACAGAAGGAGAGGGCCTAGCCACCCTAGGAAGTCTGGGGGAACACAGCTGTCAATAAGCTCCCTCAGCCTGGACTTGCCAAAGAAGAGGCCACATCTTGCACACAAGGTCTCACCCCTTGCCCAAAGAGTCTCCTCCGCGAGCGCACCGCTCCACCGGGACACTCCCCAGAAACCGGGCACTTCCTGCTCGACGGCTCCTCTAGCCGGCAGCTTAACTAATAGTCGTTCCTTGCAGCTTCCAAGAAGAAGCGATGGCCGGAGCATCCGGACGGCAAGCGCTAATTACACCGCACAAATCAACATCTATAAATTATCTGAACCTTCTTTATAGCACTTATTAACAAGTAAGACATAAGAGCTTAATAGCCAACAGAACACTGCAGTCCTCCATTCTTGTGGCAAAAAGACAGTTTTGAGACTATAGTTACATTGTGACTTCAGTGGTGCCGATAAGTCAAATTTTCAGGAGGTATCCTGGCATGTTACTGGGGCCTGTTGAGGCTGTGTTCCTTTCTTTAGCGAGTGCAGCAAGGATATGCTCTTGAAGTAATTGGAGGAGTTATACTTAACTGCATTTCTTGGTAGGTGGCTGGGGGGTGAGTGAGGAGTAAAGCTGGAAATTAATTTGTCAGCCAACAGGTTTTCTATATCACCAGGTACAGTGAATGCAGCACCATTAACCATCAATTCAGCACACTGCTGTGCACTTCCCTTGAAGTTTCTGACACAGTTGAAGAAGGTCTTATGGTTGTCTTCTGCCTGGGATGCAATCATAACCTCAAAGTTGGCTTTGACCTAATTAGCCCTCTTAGTTTCCTGCTTAGTTTGGTGAGTGAGTTCTTATCTTTATGGGACTTATGCATCCTGATTTTTGTCATGTTTTGTTTTTCTTTTGTTGTATATCCTGTTTAATTTTAAATGCCATCAGGCGGTTTATTTTTGGAGTTTAGTTATGGGTTTACTTCTGCTAGGTACAGCAAACTATGCAGCCACTAACATGCCTGTACAGAGATTCTGTGAAAAGTTTTGCATAGGCTGCTGTGTTACTTGGGTTGGGGGGTACACAGTGAATTTTAATAAACTATCGCTTAATAAAAGGTAGTCTGCCTTGGAGTAGTTCTGGTTTATTACTCGGTTTACTGGGGCTACCGAGTTGATTTTGACTTTGAAGGTGGCAGCTTTATGGTTGGACCTTATCGGATAGGATGTGAAACTTGGGAAGGAGTGTAGCATTCGCCCATATTTGATAGCACAAGGTCCAGTATGTTGGATCCTCTGGTGGGAGTATGCACTAACTGGTCAAGGGTGATTGTAGTTATGAAGTCCTTTTTTAGGAGCAGGGGGGTGGGGGTAGAAGGAAGAGCTTAAATAACTTGAAAATTTACAAATTTACTTCTGTAATTGCAGAAACTGAAAATTGTTGATTTATAATGTGCAGTAGCAGGTGAAAAGTATGACTTGTTGTGCTTAACTGAAACATAGCTGAATGATTGCAACAAACCTCTGTTTCTTCAAGTGTTTAGGGGACATCATGTGCTTCATTCAAACCACAAAGTTAATGGTGTGTCAATACATATGTCTGCCAAGTTTTTCTGTTTTACTATTCATTCTGATGAGTTCTTCGAACTTTCAATGGTAACATTAAGTTTGGTAAAATATGAATGAGGGTGGGAATATTCTATAGACCCCGTACATTTCAGGAAAAGAGCATGACAACAGGTTATGTGGTAACATCTGTGAATTACTTCATCAAGGGCATTATATAATCATGATGGATATATACCTTCCAGGAATTGATTGGAATTTTCATTCTACCAAGTCTACTGTCACAAACAAAATTACAGAAATCTGTATTTTATACAACTATGAACAGATTATTAATCAACCAACCAGGGAAAATAACTTACTGGATGTTATTTGGTTAAATCACAGGACTAATTTGGTTTTAAACTGAAATATTAGTGTCCCATTTGGGAAATCAAATCACTATTCCATTCAATGTGAAATTGTGGGTAACAGTGAAAAATGTTAGACCCAATTGTCCTCCTTAGGAAGTGTTATGCAACTGACTTTGAATCTATAAATAAGGAAATTGGCTGATGGCAGTGGAACAGTGGGAGAAGCAACTGCAAGGCAAGTCAACTGAAGAAAAGTGGGATACTTTTTATGGTAAATTCAATGCCTTAAACAAGTTTTGCAACTGTTGGTGTGGCCAATAGTGACAGCAAATGTTTCTCTTCATGGTGGACAAAAAAGTCATCACAAAAGAAAAATAAAACAAATGCATTTTGGAACAGGTATTCATGTACTCCTTATGTGTAAATACAGTTATTATATTGAAAAAAATCCTTGAGGAGTTTATTTATGAAAATTACAAGTATGAGAAACAGCTAGCCAAAAATGCTAAAATGAATGAAAAGGCCCTAATCAAACATCTACAATGCTTTAGGAAAGAAAATACCCCCCACACATTAGTGTTAAGCATGGGGATTTCACTATTACAGGCCCTGATAAACTAACACATTTGTTGAGAAATTCTCACTTTTAAAAAGCCATAAGGATTATATAAGATGGATAGTAAATCTGATGCTTGTCTGAATATCCCACAAGAGTTATGCATCCTGCCTCTACTCTACTAAAAGATAGACAGCACCAGAGAGATTCTACAAACACTAAGTTATTTATTTTAACTATTTTTATTTCTGCACTTGGTGACTGCTTATACTTAAGCTTGATTTATCTGCCATTTCTGTGTTGTGCTATATTGTACACTGCATTTTGCTACTACCCTTCTTTGGCTGTAGCATGGACTGGAATCAGACCTGCTAAAATCTGTTCTGTGTATTGATTTGAGCACTAAAACCAGGATATCTTTTTGGAGAGGTCCCCCTGTGCCCTCATGGCAGGAGTGTACAGTTTGGACTAATCTGATTAAAGCTACTGGATCAGGGCTCAGTCTCGAGATATAGTATTTGCTAAACTGAGTTAAATAGTTTTCTCCAGTTTGTATGTAGTGCATCTTCATGCACTGCTGCGCAGTGGTGAATATCGCTGGTGGTTATAGGAGCAAACATTTCACCTGTTAATTTTTACCTTAATACATTGCTTTTCCTCCACAGCCAGCTTTCTGCTTTTGTGATTCTCAGTCAGCAGGTAGATTCAGTACAACTTGTGAAGTACTAACATAATCCCACCAAGTGGTCCTTTGTATTCTGACCTCTCCATATGCCCATCTGCTTTACATAGTCCCTTCTGTCCACTACCCTGTCCTGAACACAATATCCTATCCAGCACTATGGATGGAAAATTCCTCACACTTTCTCCAGCTAGCCTGGCCAGTCGACATGGACATCGTGAAGCAATGTAGCAATTGCGTCATGTACACTGATAACCCACTCCTTTTAGCTTATTCACATTCAGTATGCGAGAGATGCATCTATATTAAGAACCTTGAATCTAGGCTCTATCAATCATCAGTCAGTACACCTGACATTCAGCAGGTTGTCAGCATGCATACATCAACCCCTGTACATATCAAACAAACAACACATATTCCTACATATGGGGAGGCCCTTACCAGAAGCCTACTGAAACATCAGAAACCTCCCAAACACAAATGCAATGAAGCCTTACTCAATACATCACCTGCAGAACACTGTACATGCAAAACGTCACACAACAGTGTTTCACAAAACAAGCCCTTAAGGCATAACATAAAACCTAAATCTTAGTCATAGGTGACTCCACTGTGAGACACACAAATGTCCCTCTCACCAGGTTGGATAAGGAGAAAGTCACAGTCAGTTGTTTGTTAGGTGCTAGGATCCTCCACATCATACACGCACTCAAGTGTCTCAACAACAGGTACTCTTATGACTCCATCATAGTCCATGGTGGTGTGAGTAACTTGAGCCGTACCTCACTGGACTATATTAAGAAAGATATGACCGAGCTCTCTGATTATGTGTCTCAGGCAGGCATGTCCCTAATCTTATACAGCATTTTACCGTCACCTAGGATGATGTCACAACAGAAACAAGAAATGATGGACTTCAACAATTGGCTTAGTTTCTGGTGTCATTCAAAGGAGATCCAGTTTCTGTCTGCCTGGGAAGACATAGCTGACAGACCCTGATGCTTTGCCAAAGATGGTCATCATCTGTCATCCCTAGGGTTTTGGTTACTGGCTAAGGCTCTTGCCACCCCATAGTGCCTTTGTTAGGCTATGTGACAAGAACAAAATTCCCAATGTAAAAATACCCTCAAAAACAATCTCAAAGTTATGCTGCAACATGCTAGGAGTCTAAACCTGAAATTGCACTCATTGGAAGCACTCCTCACCTTGGAAGATGTTGACATTTGTGCTGTCACAGAGACCTGGTTTAATGCTGCGCCAAGCACCCCAGCCATACCTGGTTACATATCCTTCCATAAGTTCAGACCATAATCTAAATGTGTGAAAATGAAAGGAGGTAATGTATCAATATTCTTTAAAGATAAATACACCTCTAGTTTGGTTAAACAACATGATTCCTGTGAACTAATTCAGGTGCAATTAACAGTGGTACGACCCCTATCCAAGTCATTGCTAGCTATATGAACCAGGACACCCACTCTACCTACTTGGAGCTACTTGAGTCAATCAAGATTAAACAAAACACCCTGGTTTTGGGCGACTTCAATTACCCAACCATAGACTGGGTCAACTATTTGAGCACCAACTCACTTGCTCAAAGGTTCCTGGACTTCGTAAACTCCAATGCCCTGGATCAGTTGGTTGACACCCCCACAAGGAGCTCAAACATCCTGGATCTGGTACTCACTAATATGGAGGATCAGTGCACTGCTTCCAGCATGCTGCCCTCCCTGGTGAAATGTGACCATAAATTAGTCTTGTTTGAAGTAAACATAACACCAAACCCTGCCTTAACTTCAATCAAACTAAAAAACTTCTCTAAGTACAATTACAACCTCTCACGAGATAGCACAAAAACTTTCATAGCCCCTTCCCCCACTGATAGTATGAACACTTATGCAGGATTTTTCACTAATGCTTTATACTAACATCTGTCCAACTGTACTGACTCCACCATAACCAATAGTACCAAGACAAGATCTGCAAGGAAGAACAAACCTGCCTGGTGGACACCTGCCATTAACAGGCTGTACAATAAGAAAAAAAGGTACTGTTTAAGAATAGGAAGGAATGGTCTCCAAAATGGGAAAACCCCCTCCTCAACTTAAACATGCAAGTAAGACTTCTTGTGAAGTCTTCCAAAGCTAACTACGAATCCAAGCTAGCTTCCCAAACTAAAGACAACCACAAAGTGTTTTTTAATTACATCCGTAACCTTAAAGGAAAGGCCCAGACTTGTGCAGAACTTGCAGTCAATGGTATTACATATAAGGAAACCGTGGACATAGCAAACCTGTTGGCTGACAGGTTCAGTGAAAACTCACTCCCTTGTCACACCTACACATACCCCAAACCATCGCTACAACTTGTTCCCCACCTAATATCTGTAAGGAGCAGGTCTTAAACACCCTCTCCAAGGCCAAAATTACAGCCTCTATGGGACCAGATAACATCATCCCAGGTTGCATTCTTCACAAGTCAAAACAGGAATTAGCAACACTACTAGGTACCATCTTCAAACACAGCCTAAACACTGCCTATATGCAAAAGGAATTGAAAACAGCTTTGGTCATTCGCTTGCACAAAGAGGGCATCTCCATGGACCCCGGGAACTATAGACCCATTAGCCAGACCAGCCTTAACTGTAAGGCCATGGAGTGCATCATCATAGACCTCATCCATACACTTTACCCCACCCAGTTCAGCATTGGCAAGGGGCGATCATGCCTGCTAAACATGGTGGACTTCTTCGAAAACAGTCACCAAAGCCCTGCATGAGGGTAAATCTGTCCATATGGCCCAGCTAGACTTTGCCAAGGCCTTTGACACTATTCTTCACTCAGGCATCACTGATAAATTCACCCAGCTGGGTATCAACCCATATATTGTCAGGTGGGTTGCAAACTGGCTCACTGATGGAACTCATGCAGTCAAAATTGGGGACACTCCATCTCCTCCAGCAGACCTGTTACCAGTGGTGTCCACAAGGCACAGTTCCGGGGCCCCTTCTGTTCGGAATCTACTTCTCCAAAGTACAGACGAAAACTAAAGGCCTTTGGCTAACAAAGTTTGCTGATTACTGCAAAGTGGGAATGGTCATTGAATCCTCAAATACTATCAACATCCTGCAAGAGGGTCTCTTGCAGACTAATGATTGGTGTCAAAGTTATGGCCTCAAACGTAACACAAAAAATGCATCATCATCCCCTTCAGCAATAGTGATATCTCAGCAAACTATCACATCAATGGCAATACCCTAAGCAGCCAGTCAGTGGTAAGAGATCTGGGCACACGGGTCGACAGCAATCTCACATTTGATCACCATGTTTCCACAGTAGTGAGAAGGGCATTTTATGTGGCACACCTCATTAATAAGGGCATTGGCTCCAGAAAAAAAAAGTTATAATCTCCCTGTACGCTTCCCTCATTAGGCCAATAATGGAGTACAATGCCCCCTTTGGTATGCACCTCTCCAAGCACCTGCAACAGTTGGAAAGACCACAAGGAAAATTCACACCTTGCAGCATCTGTCTTATGTAGACATACTACTTAGAGGGGATCTGTGCCTGGCATATGAGGCATTTTCTGACCCTGCTTTAATAGAAATGCTGCACATACGCAAGTCTAATGACATAAGAGCCACTCGCTCAAAGGACCTTAACCTGGTACATGACATCAACAGAACTAGCTGGAGGGACAGGTTTGTTTCACAGAGGATACCTCATCTTTGGAACAGACTCCCAATTCAGGTTAAACAAAGCCCTTCTTTAACCCTATTTAAGCGCAACTTGGACAACTGGATGGGAAACAGGAAATTCACCCCAGGAGCTCCACCAGTGTCCCTCTTAGATCTGAGTAATTGGTGCTGAGTTAAGTATCTGCTCATTACAGATACTCTTGGGTATGGGATTAAATTTGGCTAGGCTTGTAAGGGTCCTGGGTCCATTAGCCTAGTAACCTCCTATGATCCCATGAGTTAGTTTCAAAGGTATTTGAGACATGTTAAAAAGTGCAGCCTCAAACCCTGACAGTTTAAATGGATAGTTAGTTTGGAGGAGGGATATGTTCTTAACATATGGAATGAAAAAGAAGTTATGTACTCACCATAACGTTCCATCTGAGTTGTTCTACTTCATTTGTCTTTAACTTGTGGGATACCAGATCCGTATCGGATCCGAGCCGGCAATCTCACTAGCATCTGCTCCAAGCTCCTCCCCTTACTCATAATACACCTCCACTACCTTCCAACTCCCAGATCGAGTTTGCTGATCCTTATACTGATAACCCAACCTGAAAAATACTTATGACCTATAACTGCAGCCCGCAGGCTGTTAACATGCCAAAGTCCGGGGGAAGGAGGGAGGGATGGTTGAAGACAAATGAAGTAGAACTACTCAGTTGGAACATTATGGTGAGTACATAACTTCTTTATCTGAAGTAGTTTACTTCATTTGGTTATCAACCTGTGGGACAGAGTCCCCAGCTACTACACTCCTGGGTGGCCCTCATGGAAGGATATTCCGGAGCACAGCAGAACCAAAGGATGCACTTCTTCTGGAAGTCAAATTCAATTTATAATGAAAAATAAATGTATGAGATGACGACCATGTAACTGCAGAACAAATATCATCCAAAGAGACTCTAGACCAAAAGGCCGCAGACGTAGCCATGGACCTAGTGGAATGAGCTTTCAGCTGACCTGGAGGAGATGTGCCTCTGTCTTTATAGACCTGAATGAGAAATCCACCTAGCAATAGTGACCTTGGAGAGGGTTTATAAAATGATACAAACAGTTGATCGGATTTAAGGAAATTTTTTGTCCTGTGTAAATAGAATCGCAACTGTCTATGAACATCCAGCAAATGGAGTTTGTATTCCATTTTGTTAGCAAAATTAGGAAAGAAAACTGGCAAACTGATGGTTTGATATTAACTGGTGATGCCACCTTGGGAAGAAAGGATGGATTGGTCCGAAGGGAAACCCTATCTTTCTGGAAAATCATATAAGGAACTTTGACGGGCAATGCCTGCAGTTCTGAAACCCTTTTAGCAGAGGTGATAGCCACCAGAAATGCTGTTTTCCAAGATAAGAATTTTACATCTGTGGTTGCAGTGGGTTCAAAAGGCAGAGCGACCAGAGCTTGAAGAACCATAGTAAGATCCCATGGAGGAACAGGATCCTTGAGAGGGGGGCGTAACAGAAAAGTACCTTTGATAAAGGCTTTACACAGTCTAGAGGAGGCTAGAGAGGCAGAATTCTCACCCACATGAAAATGAGAAATGGCAGCCAACTGAACCTTGACAGTAGAAGAACTAGCTCCATCTTGAAAAATATCAGCTAGAAAATCAAGAATGGCAGAAATAGGAGCCGTGAAGGGGTCTAAACTCCTTTGA
Source organism: Protopterus annectens (assembly GCF_019279795.1). Taxonomy (NCBI): domain Eukaryota; kingdom Metazoa; phylum Chordata; order Ceratodontiformes; family Protopteridae; genus Protopterus; species Protopterus annectens. The sequence goes on from NC_056732.1 coordinate 1,607,090,091, forward strand.
GAGGCCCAGAAGGAAAAGCGTTTCCATTTACTGCGATAAACCTACCTGGTTGAAGACTTATGAGCAGCCGTCAGAATAGACCTGACTGACAAGGATAATCCAGGAGTCCTAGCGATCATAGGAACTGGAGCAGCCAAGCTGTCAGCTTCAAACTGTCCAGGTTCAGATTAGGAACTCACGATGGGTGTAAAATCACATCCTGAACTGGATCCAAGTTCCAGGGAGGAGCCAGAAGGTGAGACCAAAGGAAGGGAAACCATACCTGGCGAGGCCAAAACGGGGCAATGAGGATCACTTTGCTCCCCAGTCGACGAGCTTTCTGTAGAAACCACGGAATAAGATGTACTGGAGGGTAAGCATTTAGAAGACTGGGAGGCCAAGCATGGACTAGAGCATCTCTGGGGAACTCCCCCGCTAGGGGGTTCAGAGCGAAAAACTCGCTGCACTTTGCATCGGAAGGAGATGCGAAGAGATTGCAGCAAGGCTGACCCTACTCCAGGAAGATCTGCTCCACTACTGAAAGATTCAGAGACCACTCATAAGGCATCAGAATAGTCCTACTTAACCTGTCCACTAGAATGTTGGACTGTCCCGGAATGTGCGTTGCGATGAAAAAACAACTCTCATGGACTCGCGACAAAGGGGGTAAGACCTGGACACTCCCTGTTTGCTGATATAATAGACCACTGACATGTTGTCTGAATGAACTACAATGGTTCCCAGGGGAAGAAAGGCATGAAGGGCCTGCAACGGTAAAAGGACCGCCCTCATCTCTAGAACGTTTATGTGCAAGCTGGCCTGTACAGGGGACCGCAGGCCTTGAACTGTGCTGCCTGAACAATGCCCCCCCCATCCTAGTTGTGAGAGGTCCATGGTCACTGTGGCTTTGGCAGGGGCTGGAAGAAAGAGTCATCCCTCCAAAATGTCCGGAGAACACATCCACCATAGAAGGGATGACCGAAAGACTCGACTGAGTTGTACTGGATATGACAATGGAAGTTCCAACAGGGACCATTGTACAGCTAGTGTCCACTGTAGAATTCTCATATGTAATTGGGAGTAGGGGGAAGCGTTATGGTCGCCGCCATTGAACCTAAGGCCCTCAACACTGACTGCACTGATGGAAGATGAGAATGGTATACTACAGCGACATGCATCCTCAGGTTTTGTACTCTCTCCGAGGTCAGGAAGATTTTGCACTGTAATGTATCTATCTTTGCCCCAATGTAGTCTATCACCTGGACAGGATTTAGAAGTGATTTGGTTGCGTTGATTGTGATCCCCAAAAGCAGGGGAAGGTTTAAGAAATAATCCCTGGTTTGAGAGAGTAGATGCCTGGTGGGAGCAGTGAGGAGCCAATCGTCCAGGTACGGATAGACCTGAATCCCCTGAAGCCTCAGGTGAGCCGTTACCACCATCACTTTGGTGAACACCTTGTGGGCTGTGGTGAGACCAAAGGGTAGGGCTCGAAATTGGTAATGCTTGACTCCTAGCCAGAAGCAGAGGAACCTCCTGGAGCTTCTGTGCATCTTTATGTGATAGTAAGCATCCTGGAAGTCTAACAAGTACATCCAGTCGCTCTCTTGCAGGTATGGCATGATGGACTATAATGTGACCATCCGGAATTTTTCTTTGGCAACTGACAGGTTCAGGGTAGATAGGTCCAGAATGGGCCTTAAGTCCCCCGTTTTCTTTGGCACCAAAATGAACCTGGAGTAGAAGCCTGATCTGGACTGATCTGGGGGGGATGGTTTCGATGGCTCGTTTTCCTAGCAGCTTGGAAATTTCCCGTACTGCTGCCTCCCTTTGCATGGGTGGTACATCTGGGAGGTGTTTGGAAGATTTGGGAGGACCCACAAAGGGGAAAGAGTATCCTCTGGATATGATCTGAAACACCCAGCTGTCTGATGTTATGGAATCCCATGCCGCCAGGTGCAAGGACAATCATCCCCTGACTGCCTCCAGGGTACAGCAGTCGGGCCACCCCTCAGGGTTGCTGTCCAGGCCTGTCCGAGAAAGGTTCTCGAGACCCAAAATTCCTCGGACCCCCTCTGCCTCTGGGCCGGCATCCATTCTGTCCCCTTCTACCTCTTGGGGAAGAAGAAGAGCCCTGAGTGTCCTGGGAATACTGTGACTTCCGGAACCACATCTTCTTTTGCCCTCTCTGATTCCGGGAAAAAGACAGTGTCTTCCCACCTTCTCACTCTGGAATAAAGTCTCTTTGATGGTCTTACCAAAGAGAGTAGAGCTGTCATAAAGGGCATTGGCAAAGGATGCCTTGAAAGGTTCAGAAAATTGACATAGTCTGAGCCAGGCGTTGCGCCTCATGGACACGCTGGACCCAGCCACCCTAGCCGCTCCTTCAGTAGCATGTGAAAGGAGTCACATGGACATGTTGGAGACTGCTTTCAAAGTGGCCATCCTTGTGGAGAATGAGTCCCTATCCTCCTGCGACATGGAGTTAGGGGAAGACTCCGCCAGCTCCTTGACCAGGTCACGTTGGAGTCTCATGGTGTGGGCCAGGTAGTTCAGCGCCCTAATAGAAAAGGTAGCTGAAGCATAAACCTGCTTCCCTAAGTGGTCCATCATTCCCGACTCTTGGTCAGGAGGATGAACCAAGGAACTCTCCTGGGCTAGTTCCTTCTTTGTGGGTGCTGCTACCACCATAATGTCTACGGGGGTGCCCTTGTTCCATGCTGGCCTATCTGGAGGTGGACTCAAAATTCTGTCAGGCCTTTTGGGAATTGGTTCCATAGTGTCTGGCTCCTTCCAGGCCCATGAGGTGACCAGGTCCACCAAGGGATCTGCGGGAGGGGACACCCAGGAAGTAGATGGGCGCATGCCAAAAGCCTTCAGGAACATGGACTTATCAGAAGAAGGTTTGGGGGTGGACCAACCTCCCCACTGGCAAAGGATTTCCATGATGTCTCCAAAGGTGACATCCTTGGGAGGTGACCTGGGGGTACCCTTCCTCATCATCCCAATCTGTATCTTTGGTGAGGGACTCAGGGGAGTCCAAGTGCCTCCTCTTACATGTATGCTTGCGAGGCACATCTCCAGTGTGGCTCTCTGGGGGGAAATCTCAAGCCACTTGTTCCTCAGTGAGAACCATCTGGGGCTCCTTGAGTATGGGCTGTCCCTCTGGTAAAATGATGGGATTCATAGAAAGAGCCGTGGGGGTCGGGGCGGAGTCCGAGGGGTTTCAATCCAGTGGAGAGAACCCTTTCTACCATGTCAAATGCCGAGGGAGAACAAGCCTCCTGTGGAACCAAGGAAGCTGGTCTCCCCAGGTCCGACCAGAGAATCGGAGCCGGGCCCGAAGTGGACTGAGCTCCGAGGGAGTAAACTTGGCCCGACAAAGGTGGAGCCGATGAAAAAAGTTCCACTCCCTTGGATCCGACACATCAAGCTCCGGCTCCGAGAGCAGCTCGGATCTGAGCTGGTCGGATCCGACACACTCCAGGCAGCTGTCAGTGTCGAGGAAGCAGGTATCGTCGGCACTGACCCCCTGACTAAAGCCATCATCGGATCCAAGTACACCAAACCCAGTGGACGGATCGGAGAAGGAGAAATTGGTGTAAAAAAGGGAAGCGCGCTCCCCCCTGGGTGAAAGTGCTTGCCTATTTTCTCAATAAATCGATTTACTCTTGGATTTTACAATTGTTCATCTTTTTGTCAGAATTTGTGGACTATTTGCTGCCGAGCTGATTTTATGCTACAACTGGTTTACAGCCTTGTTTTACTCTCCTGTGGTTTATTTATTTGGACTTTTATTAAATTACAAATTAAGACACAGGCATTTTTTCCCATTTATATAAATTATGCATCACATATCATTTTTCCTTGCAACTATCATCAGTCCAACATTACATAAATTTCTGAATTCCTAACTTCCCTTAATCCTCACTGCTCCTCCTCCTGAACATTTCTGTGTGTTGCTCCCACAATTTCCATTCATTTCCTCCCTTTTCTAAAGATCCCTCTTCCAATTCTTTTATCTCTTTTTTATAATATTCAGCACTTTAAAAACAGTTGTTTAGTTTCTGATTTCCATTTTCTATTAATTGCTTTTTGGCAGCCAACAGCATTAAACTTAATAAGGCCTTTCTACAGTGGATAAAAAAAGTGTACACACCCTGTTAAAATGCCAGGTTTTTTTGTGATATAAAAAGAGACCACAATAAATAATTTCAAAACTTTCCCACCTTTAATGTGACCTATAACCTGTACATTTCAATTGAAAAACAAACAAATCTGTTGGGGGAAAAAATATAAAAAATAAAAAATGTACAATAAGCTCGTTGCATAAGTGTGCACATCCTTAAAGTAATACTTTGTTGAATCACCTTTTGATTTAATTACAACTTGACTTGGCAAGATTTGCACACTGTTCCTTGCAAAAGTGCTCCACATCTGTCAGATTGCAAGGGCATCTTTTGTACACAGCCCTCTTCAGGTCACCCCACATATTTTCTATTGGATTTAGGTATGGGCTCTGGCTGAGCCATTTTAAAATTTTAATTCTCTTCTGGTGAAGCCATTCTTTTGTTGATTTGGATGTATGCTTGGGGTCACTGTCGTGTTGAAAGGTGAAATTCATCTTCATCTTTCTAGCAGATACCTGAAGGTTTTTGGGCCAAAAGTGACTGGTATTTGGAACTGTTCATAATTCCCTCCACCTTGACTAAAGCCCCAGTTCCAGCTGAAAAACAGCAACCCCAAAGCATGATACTGCCCACACCATGCTTCACCATGGGGATGGTGTTCTTTTAGTGATGTGAAGTGAGGTTTTTGTGCCGAATGAACCTTCTGGAATTGTGGCCAGAAACCTTGGTCTCATCAAACCATAACACATTTTCCCACATACTTTTGGGAGACTTGATGTATTGTTTTGCAAATTTTAGCCAGGCCTGGATGTTTTTCTGTGTAAGAAAAGGCTTCCGTCTTGCAACCCTACCTCATAGTCCAGACATATGGAGAATACAGGAGATTGTTGTCACATGTAGTACAGAACCAGTACTTGCCAAAAATTACTGCAGCTCCTTCCGTGTTACTGTAGGTCGCTTGGCAGCCTCCCTGACCATTTTTCGTCTCGTCTTTTCAACAATTTTGGATGAACATCCAGTTCTTTGCAGTGTCACTGTTGTCCCATATGTTCTCCACTTTTTGATGACTGTCTCCACTGTGTTCAATTGTATATCCAATGCTGTAGAAATGTTTTTGTACCCTTCTACTAACGGATACCTTTCAACAATGAGATCCCTTTGATGCTTTGTAAGCTCTCTTTAACCATGGTTTTTGGTGTAGCAGGCAACTACTAGGACAGCTGAACTTTATTTGGGGTTAATCAGTAATCTCTTTAACTGATGGCATGTGTGTACCCAAGAAGACAATGTTGTAATTAAATCAAAAGGTGCATCAACAAAGTATTAGTTTAAGGGTGTGCACACTTATGCAACCAGCATAATGTACTTTTTTTATATTTTTCCCCCCTAACAGATTTGTTTTTCAATTGAATTATACAGGTTATAGGTCACATTAAAGGTGAGAAAAGTTTTTAAATGATTTATTGTGGTCTCATTTTTTATATCACAAAAACCTGGCATTTTAACAGGGGTGTGTACACTTTTTATATCCACTGTATATCTATGGCAATTCAGGACCTGTGTCCCGGCTCAAAAAAATCATATCCTTGGTTACAGCCATTTGCTTACCCAATATTTCTGACAGGTAAAAACTCCGTCAGAGCAGGTCTTTCTTTTAAGATTCCCCTATCCCCTTCTCTTTGCCTAGACTCTAATATCAATCCCTGGTAGGATAGGCAGTCTCTAGCCTGCAGTCCAAACGTCTTCTGGGCCACATCCCACTCTATTACATTTTCTAGCTATTTGCACCAACATCTTGGTTCCTTTGACAGTTTTCTCCACTAAATTGCAGCTCCCTCTTTCCTAGTTCCTGTACCTTTACCTGCAGTCATCCCCTACTGGCAAAATCTACTTTCTTCATTCTCGTGTGGGCTTTGTTCTTAAAATAGTTATTTCTACTTTAGGAATATAATATTCTACTTGGTTGTTATTATTCTCCTTAAGGATCTGCATCCAAAATCTCATTCTATATTTCTTGACTGTCCCCCCTTTGCTTCAAGATCACCCCTTTCTATTTTTAATTATGACCTTTTACTTATGTTATGTATATGAGTGTTAACTGTGTAGCTCTAAAATTCAAATCAGGGATGAAGGATCAGCTTATCCCAGTTAACTCTTGCCCTCTTTCCTTCCCAGATATAGTTCTTCATGTTTTTATTAGTTATTGTCCACAACGTCTTCTCTGGTTGATAAAAATATGCCTGACCCATATATAACAGTAATCAGACTAAAATATTTTCACTGCTTGTATCTTACTATCCACGTTCATAAACAACAGCTTCCAGTTTCTCAGTTTTTGTATTATATTTTGTTTAGTCTCTTCTCACATATCATTAGCTGCCATAACAGAAGCCTTTTTAATCCACACTTCTAAATACTTCATTCTATCATGTTCCCATAAACATGGGCAATGATGATCCAATACATGTGTGGGTACATAACTTATGGCTACACCTTTTGTTTTCTCTTTAATTTTACATCCCAAAAAGACGTGAAAATGTCTCAAAATGTTCCAAAGTACTGGTACATCCGTTTCTGAATTCATTAGGTACAATATGATATCATTTGCAAATAAGGCCAACTTTTCTTGATTACCATAGCAACTATATCCTTGCATTTCTGAGGGTCTTACTTTGCCAATGGCTCTAAATGTAAGTCAGATAAAGGGGGAAAATGACACCCCTACCTTGTTCTTCTGTTCAGACACATCTTGTCAGAGAGGAACCCTCCCACTTCAATTTTTGCATCCTATCCCTCATATATCATCCTAATTAACATTACTGTTGTATCAGGGAATGAAGATGCTTCCATTGCCCTACTCATAAAATCCCAGCTTACTCTGTTGAATGTTTTCTCTGTATCAAGACCCACCAACAGCAGTGGCATTTTCTAACATTCTGCTTCCCTCTGAATCATCACTGTTCTATTAATGTTGTCAAATATTTGCCTCCCCTCTGCAAAACCACTCTGACCCATGTCTAAAAATTTTGGCACCACTTTTGCCATTCTTTTAGATAGTATAATCAAGGATTAAAATGGGTCAATATGGGTCTGATGGGTCTTTATTGTCTTTAGGTAATACAGCCACCACAGACTTCTTCCTAGATGTTGGTGCTTCCGCTCCTTTTAAAATACAGTTAAATAAAAACTTCCAGATCTTTAACACTTTCATCCCTCTTAACTTCCAAACTTCCTCAGGAATACTATCAGTTCCTGGTGATTTTCCAGAAGACTGATTATATATCACCAATTTTATCGCCTCTCCTCCTATGTTAACGGTTAGTTGTTGAGCCTTATTTACTACCACCCTTGGCATAATTGAGACTTCCATAAAGATTTCCAATTGTTCTCTTTCTTTATTTCTACATTGCTCTACTTTATCCAAGTTTTGATAAATGTTCTGAAATATCTCTAATAGCTCTAAAGATCTCTGGTTATTTTTTTGGATGTAGGCAACCCTATGTTTGCTGACAATCCTTTTAACTTTCTGTTCCCTAAGCCTCTCTGCTAAAAGTTTTTGTGCTCTGGAGTTATTATCAAAAATAGTTACTTAATGGCAATCTTTGTAAGCTCATGCATATTATCCAGATACTCCCTTATTTTCTCTTTAGCACTCCGGATTTGCAAAACTTTACCTTTGTCCGCTCTTCTAAGTAACTCTTATTTCTTAACCATATCTCTTTCTCTTATTTCTACCCTATTTTAAACTCCCTTGAACTCCATTTTCATTTTATCCCGCTCACTAGCTATAATTTCTGAAGATATTGCTATCTTCCTTAATAACTCTCGAATAATTTCCACTACCCATCCCTTAAATTCCCTGCTTTTTAACAGGATGCTGAGAAAGAGCCAGTGTCTCATTTTTAATTGATTATCCTGCATTTTTATCTTGCTTTTTTATTGATGTATGTTCTGAAACAGTTATTGGGTGTGTGCCGAAGCCCTCAATTAAATGCACATGTACCTGTGAAATACAATTTCTATCTAGTCTAGCCCAGTTTTGCACCTTAGAAAATAATACGTAAATTCTGTCAGTTACTACTACTGAACTCAAACCTTCCATACGAAATATTTTCATAAATTTCTTCAAAAATCGACCTTTTCTTAATATTTTCCCTTCTAGGGCTCCCCATATATTCTCACTATGGCAAATCCTGTTCTAGTCCCTACCTATAAGTAATATTCCCTGAAAAAGGTTGATTATTTCATCCCAAATTTTCTTAAGTTCCATATTGGTTTTTGGCAAAATATAAATACATGTCAACGTAATCCTCCTTCTACGAACAACCCCTTCCACAATCTGCCATCAGTGTCTTTTTTTTATTCTATCACTATTGGAGCACCTCTAGCAATTAGTATAATTACTTCCCTCCCTTTTCCTTTGTTCCTGATTCTACTGAGTATCCATCCTGAAATCTTTTCTTTGCCAAATTTACATGCTCATTTCTTTTCAAATGTGTCTCCTATAGCACTGCTATTTGTACTCTGCATTTTTTAGTATAATTCAATAGCCTTTCCTTTTGTCTATACCCATATGGCCATTTACATTTTATGATGATATGGATAGTGTATACCCATTATGATAAAAAGCTGTTGTTCCCACTTATTATACATGTCATTTTTTGAATGGGCATTTCAAGCTTTTGTGTTACATGCATATATGAATGTTTGGCAGGCTGATCTTTTATACAGTTATTTCTTCTCATCTCCATTTGAACCTGTGTTGCATTTTGCAACATTTGTTGTTTTATTGAAGCCCTCAAACAAAAAATTAACTCACTCAAGCCTATAACGCCTTTTTGTATTCTTCCAGTTCACACCCATACCTCCTTACAGAATCCAGAACTTTTTTCACTCTAGCTTCTTTAACCAAGTGACTCATTGTCTAATAATTGGCAGAAGTAGAAATGCAAGGAATTATTAACAAAGCGACACTAATACTCATAGTCTAGGATGTCCTACAGTGCCACCAATTCATATGTTTATACTTATGATCATATTTTCATAACTGAGAAATCTACATTTTATTGAGGTGTATGGTATGAAACACCAACATGGGAGACAGGACAGTGCACTACCAGTGCTGGTTTATATCACACTATAACGGAAATATTACTAGTTGTTTGTTAGTAATAAAAAATATTTCCATCTGTACTTAATACTTCAAAAACCAAGCAACTTACAAACTGTAGCATGACTTCAGGTGAAACCTTAGATGAAGAAAACTGTCTTTTATATTTACACTGCAAGTTCCACATCATGAGAGACATCCAATACTACTTGTATTGCTAATTATAAAATTAAACATACATTTTCATATTTCTCTAAATATCTCAATAAACACACACTTGTAGAGGAATTTCTTGTTGCTATGTGAACATTTATGCCTGGTTAACAAAAATGTCCTAACAATACATGTCTAGGTTGCACAGTTTTCGAGATATGAAAATTTGTTTGGGAAAGTTTAGAAAAACTATTAATTCAGGGTTTTGTGGGCATTATACTAACTTACAGTATTTATGGAAAAGACTATGAATGTACTATTATCACTATAAAGAATACTTCTTACTGATAACATTGCTATTCATACAGTTGTAAGACTTACATTCTTATTGCATGCTTTTTAAATTTACTTTTCAGAAATTGTTCCAGACTGCAAGATGTGTGTAGGCTACTAAAGGTGTGACATTCCATACCACATAAGTGTTAATACATATTCAAAGAAAAAAATCCCTTGTTAACTTAGAACAAGCACGCAAAATTATGTACACCATCAAAACATGAAGTTTAAGCCTCCAGATAGGGCCAACTGCCCCACTTGCTTGCTGTACCTACAGCTATTACCTAACCTAACATTAAAATTGATATGGTAAAGAACATGCTTTTGTTCCCACTTACACTGATTGCTCTATGTTCTTTACTTATCTCGTATTATCCACCTAGATAAGAAAAATAGGTTGTATGCTTTCAGAAAACATGAACTTTTAGTCCTACGAAAAAGTGCACTGGTTATCTTTAAATAACTAAAACTAAACAGTGCACTGCGCTGTAATATTAAATGCATTAAAGTATTTAGGCTGATAGATATGCAGCTAATTATTATTCACTTCCTATAATTTCAAACTTTATTTTTCACTTAACTTCTAAATTATGCATTCCCATTAGCAAACAATGTTCAGAACTCTCAATACTAATTGCTTGCACCTGCAGACAGCTCATCCCCATGTAAAGATAGCAATGAATCCTTGTAAATTTCACTCAGAACAGAATGTAAAACTGCCTTCTCCTAAATAGTTCTCGACTCCTACTGAACAGCTGTTAACGAAAAAAAAAAGCAGGCCAATATCTTTGCAGCTATAAGAAACTTGGTATTTTGCAGGGCTTTTGTTTGCCTTATTTTACAAGGCTACTTGCTTGGAAAAATACTTGATAGTAGCTTAAAGCCAAGGGCATTAAAAAAGAAGTTATGTACTCACCATAATGTTCCATCTAAGTAGTTATACTTCATTTTCTGCAACCTGTGGTTATTCGGATCCATATCGCATCAAAGCCGGCAACATTTTTCCAAGCATCTTCTCCAAGCTCCTCCCCTTACTCATAATCCCTCACATCTCCTACCTTCCCTCAGATCGAGTTTGCCACTATCCAAACTATCAGCAACTCAATAACAGCACTAACCTAGAACAGGTTCGGGGGAAGGCGGGCGGGATAGTTGCAGAAAATGAAGTATAACTACTCAGATGGAAAGTTATGGTGAGTACATAATTTCTTTATCTGAAGTAAACTTCATTTATCTGCAACCTGTGGAACAGAGTCCCCAGCTACCAAAACTCCTAGGAGGCCCTCATGGAAGGATATTCCTGAGCACTGCAGAGCCAAAGGATGCTCTCCCGCTAGAGATCAAATCCAACTTATAATGAAAAATAAATTTATGTGACCTTGCCCAGGTCGCCTGCTGCACAGATATCATCCAGTGAAACCCTAGACCAAAAAACAGCAGAAGTTGCCATAGATCTGGTAGAATGAGCTTTAACAGGACCAGGCGGGGATGGACCTTTGTCCTTATAGACTTGCAGTATACATTGAGTAATCCATCTAGCTAAGGAGACCTTGGATATGGCTTTGCCCAAAAAGGGTCTAGAAAATGACATGAATAATTGGTCAGACTTACGAAAGGGTTTAGTCCTATGTAAATAGAAATGAAGCTGTCTATGAACATCTAGCAAATGCAGTTTATATTCACCCTTGTTCTGAAAATTTGGAAAGAAAACAGGCAGGTTAACTGTCTGATTAATATTTGACTCAGAGGCAACTTTCGGTAAGAAAGAAGGGTTCATGTGGAGCGAAACCCTGTCTTTATGAAAGACCAAGTAAAGGGGCACGGGAGACAAAGCTTGGATCTCAGAAACTCTTCTGGCCGAAGTAATAGCCACTAGGAAAGCTGTCTTCCAGGATAAGAATTTCAAATCTACTGATGCTGCTGGTTCGAAGGAGGGAGCAACTAGCACCTGCAAAACTAGGGTAAGGTCCCAAGGAAGGAATGAATCCTTAACCGGAGGACGTAAAAGAAAGGTGCCTTTCAGAAAAGCTTTACACAGTCTCAAAGAGGCCAGAGCATTCATATTTTCGCCGACATGAAAATTAGAGATGGCCGCCAGTTGTACTTTTACCGTGGAAGAACTAGCCCCTTGTTGGAAAATATTGGACAAAAACTCCAACACCGCAGGAACCGGTGCTGTAAAGGGATCCAGGTTCCTCTGAGAAGCCCAAATAGAGAAGCGTTTCCATTTGCTGCAATAAACCTTCCTAGCGGAAGCTTTGTGGGATGCTGCCAGAATAGTCTTTACTGAAGATGACAGACCGGGAGTCCTAGCAATCAGGGGGACTGGAGCAACCAAGCCATTAGCTTGAGGCTGTCCAGGTCAGGCAGACAGATAGATGCCCGAGGGATGAGATATGAGATCCGGGCAAGGATCCAGAATCTGAGGAGGAGTTAGAACATAAGACTAGAGGAAGAGGAACCATACTTGACGAGGCCAGAACGGGGCAATGAGGATCACTTTGCACCCCAGTCGGCAAGCTTTCTGAAGGAACTTCAGAATGAGAGGTAACGGGGGTTAAGCATACAGTAACCCGGGAGGCCAAGCATGGACAAGAGCATCTCTGGGGAAGTCCCCTGGTGAGGAGATCAGAGTGAAGAACTCGCTGCACTTCGCGTTGGAAGGAGATGTGAAGAGATTGCAGCAAGGCTGACCCAGCGCAAGGAAGATCTCCTTCGCTCCAGATTGCTTCAGATACCACTCGTATGGCATTAGAATAGCCCGACTCAGTCTGTCCACTAAAATGTTGGAGCTTCCCGGGATGTGCATTGCAATCAGAAACCGACTGGAGGAGATTGCTTACTCCCAAATGTGACCATAAATTAGTCTTGTTTGAAGTAAACAACACCAAGCCCTGCCTTAACTTCAACCACAACATTGAGGGTAACATCTGGTTCCTCCTTGTTTGTTGATGTACCAGAAACCAGACATGTTGTCTGACTGAACTGCAATCATCCCCCGGGGGAAGAACATTGTGAAAGACTTGCAACGCTAAAAGCACTGCCCTCATCTCCAGAACACTGATATGCAATCTGGTCTCGGTCTGGGACCACGTGCCTTGGACCGTCCTCCCCAAGTAGTGCCCCCCCCCCCCCACCCAAGCTGGGAGGCATCCGTGGTCACTGTGGCTTGGGCTGTGGGTGTTAAGAAAGGTCGACCTGCCAAGATTTCTGGCGACTGGAACCACCAAAAAAGAGACATCCTGCAGGCTCTGCTGATTTTTATTGGATAGTCTATGGGGAGGTCTAGCCAAGAGCAATGTACTGCCAGTGTCCACTGAAGCACCCGCATGGGAAGGTGTGCACAGGGAAGGATTGAGAATGCTGTGGCCATGGAGCCTAGGGCTCGGAGAACATCACTCGCCGTTGGTAGCCTGGGGCCAAGGATAACTGATACATGGGCTTGTAGGCTCTGGACCCTGTCTAGTGTGAGAAAGACTTGCAACTGTAGAGTGTTCAGCCATGCCCCTATAAATTCCAAGGTCTGTGTCGGGTTCAAGCGGGACTTGGAGCTATTGACTATAATCCCTAGGTTGACTGCAAGATGCAGGAATGAGTCTCTGGCCATGCAAAGTAGAAACTTGGTAGCAGCAGTGAGGAGCCAATCGTCTAGGTAAGGAAACACCTGAATTCCCTTAAGCCTCAGGTGAGCTGCTACAACTACCATAACCTTGGTAAACACCCTGGGGGCTGTGATGAGACCAAAGGGAAGGGCTCTGAACTGGAAATGATTGGCTCCCAGCCAGAAGCAAAGGAATCTCCTGGAGCTTCTGTGAATTTTGATATGGTAGTAAATGTCCTGGAGGTCTATTGAGCACATCCAGTCACATTCACGGAGGTAATGCAGAATGGACTGCAAGGTGACCATCTGGAATTTCTGCTTGGCTACGGTCAAGTTCAGGATTGACAGGTCCAATATCGGCCTGAGGTCCCCCATCTTTTTTTGGCATTAAAAAAAACCTGGAGTAAATGCCTAATCTGGACTGATCTGGGGGGACTGGTTCGACGGCCCAATTGTGAAGCAGCTTGGAAATTTCTTGTGCTGTGGCCTCCCTTTGAGCGGGTGGAACATCCGAGAGGCATTTTGGTTGGATGGGTGGGGCAACGAATGGGATGAAGTATTTATTTTATTTATTTTACATTTGTTGACCGGGATAGTCCAGCTGGATACATATCCGTTTTCAGTGGAGGGCCGGGGAGAAAAGCTCCAAGGAACAGAGGTACAAGAGCACATATTACAAACATTACAATGGAAATTGAACATGTAGTATAATGCGTTAAATACACTTATGATATTAGAGAAGTACCAAAAATAGTGATACAAGAGCAAATATTCCAAGCAGTACAATAGAAATTAGACATTTAGTACAGTAAGTTGGTACGCTTCTAATTATGGGTTAGAACAATAAGTAAGTAAAAAAGATGGAATCCTAGGATGAAAGGAGTTGGTAAGATAGAATGTAAAGGTTATAAGGTGACCCGTTTGAGTTGGGTTACATGGTGGCTAGTCTAGGCCATAAGGGGTCGTGGGCAAGGGATATTAATCAGGGTTAGGGCATGGGCATAACCATTGGGTTTTTAGAAACGCTCGGAGGTGAATTTTAAATTGGTCCAGAGTGGTCAATTGTCTAAGGTTGCTTGGAAGGGCATTCCATAACTTGCCAATGGAATTGGCATAGAAACATCCTCCTGAATTGTTTGGTTTGATGGTCAATACTTGACTAATTTTAGATGACCTAAGGGATGATAGATTTGAATAGGAGGTGAGAATGTTGTTGAGAGAGGGAGTTTTGTCAGGGTGTTTAATGATTTTGAATGCCTCGGTAAGCTGGTTAAGTTTCAGAAGATTAGGCAATTCTAACCATTATAGTGTTCTAAGGTTTAGGCAGTGGTGGGTTCGGTAGGGCATACCGGTGATAAATCTAGCTATGTGGTGATAGGCAGTGGATAGTTTATTAAGCTCTTTTTTGTGAAGGAAGGAGAATATAGGGGAGGCATATAGGAGGGTGGAGAGGAGGTGAGTTCTGGCAATGGTTGAAAAAGCCACTTCTCCTGGGGTCAAGCTTGTGTTACATAACTGTTGAGGGCCTAATGCCAAGTAGTCCCTAAAGATAATCTTCATCTACATCCTGCAGACTCAGCAGTGATCACATTAAAGTCACTGAAGCAAGGGCTCATTTGAATTATTTAGATAGTGTAAACAAGTAGTTGCTTTCAGTATAATCAAACCACTGCTCAGGTATTTCACTGCTGTCTCCAAGAACACAATGAAGTCTCTTTTCAGTTTGTTAGCAAGTGCTGTCTAATGTGCTCATAGTGCCCTAAGTTTCCTCCAAAAGCACCTTCAGCTCTTGCCTGCATTTTTTGCTTCAGAAAACCATTACAAAAAAGTTTCCATGGCAGTAAGTGCTGATTTTTCTAATGCACTTATATGTTCATTAAAATCAACAAGAACAGCACAGAGAAAGTGCAAATAGTACTGGTGCAGCGTAGGCAATTCATTCTCACCATGCTCATTAGCTGAAAAGTACTGCCATATCTGCCGGGGGGTCTCCTCTTCTCCCTGAGAGAGGAAATAGGACTGGAGCACTGGGAGATTTTTCACTACTCTTTCAATGGCTGGGAGTAGTGACAGCCACCTTGTTGGCACATGTCTTAACAGACTTTCAAATTCCATGCCACAAAACTCAAAGAAGTCTTTCAAGTCTCTGGTCCTTGTGGCCAAACCTGAGAAGTGGCTGAAAAGTTTTATTACAAATGCTTCCACATCATATGGTAGTTGTGCTGCAGCTTTTTTGGCTGCATTGTGAATGATATGGGCAACACAGTTAGCCTTCTGGAGTGATGGGCACTTTTCTTTTAATCTGGTATACACACCAGATTTCTTCCCATAGTTTACATTGGCATTATCAGCCCCATAAGCTGAAATATGGTTCCAGGGCAAGGAGTGCCTTTCCATAATGTTGGAAATTTGCTGTGAAATAGCCTGTGCCGATTCATCAGGGTCTTCATAGAAGTCCAAAAGGCCATTCACCACCCCTTCTTGTTTAGAGAAATACCTCACAACAAGGGAAATAATTTTTCTCCTTGTTGGAAGCATCTGATGAAATTGCAAATGAAGTACCTGGTTTTTGAAGGTCATGCAGGAGGCATTCCAATGAGTGTGGTCCCAAAACATTTTCGACTATGGCTTCAGCCTTGGTTCTGCCACAAGATAGTTTCTTTGCAGTGTCTGAGTCACTGTACAACTGGCTGGCCAACTTTTCTGCACAGTCCAAGCTGTTATGAAATTTGCTTAACAGCATGCAAAACCTCAGAGGCTTCTGCTGCAATGATCCTAAGTTCTGGTCCCTCAAGGTTTGCGTTCCTTGCCCACTTTGTCATCAGGTGAGTGGATTTAGCTTGAAGAATTGCAGTCTTATGCTGTTCAGTTGCCTCATGTCGTGCGACATCATTTCTTCCACCGTGGGTCACTAGAAATTCTCTCTTGCAGTACCTGCAGAATGCTTTGACATCAGTACATCTCTCGATCCAGTCAAATTCTGTTTTCCAGACATCCCTGCCACTTGCACATTCTCTTGCTGCTGGTTGACTGTGATGAAACTGCTGCTCTCTTCATGTTTGAATCTGTACTTACCTGATATGCAACATTTACCAACACTGTGTTAGTAGGGTTCAGTAACATACTGCTGCACAGCACAAATGAACTGGCATGGCACAAAAACTGGCTCAAAAAAACATTGCCAGGAAGAACTGGCTCGAAAAATATTGGCACACAAAAGAACTGAATCGAAAAACATTGATATGCAAAAGAACTGACACAAAAAACATTGGCATGCGAAGAACTGGTTTGAAAAACATTGGCACATAAAAGAACTGGCTCAAAAAACATTGGCAAATGAAAGAACTGGCTGAAAAACATTGGCATCAAAGAACTGGCTTGAAAAACATTGGCACATGAAAGAGCTGGCTCGAAAAACATTGGCATCTGAAGAACTGGCTGAAAAACATTGGCTGAAAGAACTGGTTTGAAAAACATTGGCACGAAAAACTGGCTCGAAAAACTTTGGGCAAGCGAAAGAACTGGTTAAAAAAACATAGGAACAAGAAGAACTGGCTCAAAAACATTGGCATGAAAACTGGCAAAACATTGGCATGCTCAAGAACTGGGAAAACATTGGCACATGAAAGCTGGCTCGAAAAACATTGGCATGTAAAAGAAATGGGAAAAACATTGGCACACAAAGAACTGGAAAACATTGGCATGTGAAGAACTGGCAAAAACATTGGCATGTGAAAGAACTGGCTGAAAAAATTGGCACACAAAAGTAAAACATTGGCATGCAAAATAACCGAGGAATGGAGCAAAAGAGTTTACAAACAGTTTGAAAAGGTCAAATAGTAAATGAGGTAATGAGGGCATTTGGCCATTGAAAACTAACATTAATACAGCTTGTAGAAAATTAAATGCATTAGGTTTACCACTGAACATGCCCACCTCACACCCCTCAAGACAAAAAAGTTAACCACATTCACTGAACCAAAAACACTAAAAGGAATGAGAATGCACACTGGCTACCCTAGACCTGCTTCAGCTTTTGACCACAGCAGCTAAAAAAAATGGGACTAATTTAGCAATGATCTATTAATGAACATGCCCAACAGTAGCACTGGTCTAATGGGACTATAATGAAAACAGTACAAAGTATGTTGAAGACATCACTAAAACACAAAATACAAACTTTGCTACTTATAAGCAAACTACCCTGTAACAACGACATGATTTAGCACAATCTCAAATACATTGCATTAACTTCTGAGCATCCATCCACACAGGAAAAAGTCCATAAACATTTTAACTTTTAAAAAAACTTCTTGCAGAAGTAACAAAATACAATGTACAGCAGATACCATGGGCTCCTTTTACCTCAAAACAGCAATTAATCCAGCACAGCAATGCAATAAACAGGCCCAAGTAAAAGCACACCCATATTCACATTACAAGCAAAGCAGTACATTTTAACCTTATTAAAATGCATAATAAATTAAATGCACACATTTACAAGTATAAATGAAACAATCTTGAAACAGCTTGCAAATTGGCAACATGTACCTACTAGAATAATAAATGAATTACATTAACTGTAACATTCCCTCTCAAAAGGTAGACTTGTACCACAAAAATGGACTTGCAGGAACTAACAGGAAAAATTACCTAAACAGTATATCTAACTTCCTGAAAACAAAGCCCCTTAAATTGGCACATTTCCCCAAAATTTAAAAAAACAGATGAGGTACTTGTGTTGAGCTTGGGTGAGAATGGAGTGACTATGGGCCTAGTGCTACGGAATCTAGGTTTGGCACTGGAGGCCAGGGTTAGTGATACCCTCTAGTTATGGATCAAATGGTCAAGTATTCTTTGGAGTTTAATTATTAGAATGAGATTATCTCTAGATGAGGATAATTTGGTAAGAGAGGTGAGGTGGAAGCAGTAGAATTGTTGTTAGAAGTTGGGTAAAAGAGGATGGACAATTGAGGGTGACATTGGAGTATAGGGAGGTTTGGCTGCTAAGTAGGCTCTGCAGGGTTTAAGGTGTCATAACTTGTTAGCAGGTAGGTTGAGATAAGTAGAAGCATAAGGAGGAGGTTAGTATAAGAGTGTCCTGCCATGGTGTGGTGGGCTACCTTGTTACAACTAGTGAGCAGAGAGACTAGGAGACGGGTGGTGAGAGTGTTAATGAAGGAGTTATAAGGGAAAATAGGGGGTGGTCCTTGGAGTAATTCTCTGGAAATTATTTGGAGCACCCAACAGTCCACCATAATGGACTCCCAAGCAGTTAGGTGCAATGACAATCTTTCTCCTGACTGTCTCCAGAGTAGACAGTCAGGCAATCTCTCAGGGTTGCTGCGTGGGTCTGTGTGAGAAGGTCTCCCTAGACCCAAGGTATTTCGGCCCCCCGCTGCCTCTGGGGTGGCGTCAGTCTTGTCCACCTCTGCCTCTAGGGGACGAATTGTCCTGAGAGTCCCGGGAAAATTGAGATTTTCAGAACCACATCTTCTTTTGCCCTCTCTGATTCCTAGAAAAGGATTGTTGAGGGCTAGAGAAGCAGACTGATGACAGACAGAGTCTTCCCATTCTTCTCGCTCTGGACCAGGGTGTCACGTACTGTCTTCCCGAACAGGGAAGAACCATCACAGGGAGCATTTGTGAATGACGCCTTGAAGGGGTCCACAAATTGACATAGTCTGAGCCAAGCATGTCACCTCATAGCTACACCGGTCCCAGCCACCATAGCTACTCCTTCCGTGGCATGGGAAAGAAGATGCATGGACGTGTTCAAAACAGACTTTAGAGTCGACATTTTCGCTAAGAGCAGCCGCTTGTCCTCTGGCGATAAAGACTCTGGGGGCGACACAGCAGAGTCTGTGACTAGGTCTCGCTGAAGTTGTATGACGTGTGCCAAATAATTCAGCGCTCGACTAGAAAACGTTGCTGAAGAAAAGACTCGCTTCCCAAATCGATCCACCGCCCTAGACTCTTTGCCCGGAGGGTGGACTAAAGAACTTTCCAGTGCCAGTTCTCTCTTGGTGGCAGCTGCAACCGGCATAGCATCCACCATGGATCCCTTGTACCAGGTCTGTCTGCCTGTGGGAGGAGAGAGGATCCTGTACGAGCGTTTAGGTATTGGCTCTATGGTGTCAGGCTCCTTCCACGCCCATGTGGTAATAAGATCCACTAAAGGATCTGCAGGAGGGGACACCCAAGATGTAGAAGGGCCCATGCCAAAGGCCTCCAGGAATACTGACTCATCTGTAGAGGGTTTGGGGGCTGACCAACCTCCCCTCTGACGGAGGATCTCCATGATGCCTCCAAAGGAGAAATCCTCAGGAGGTGACCTGGGGGAACCCTCACCTTTATCTAAGTGAGTATCTTCTGTGAAGGACTCGGGGGAGTCCATGTACCTCCTCTTACACAAGTGCTTACGGGGACCCTCTTCAGTGGGACTCTCTGAAAAGGGCTCATAAGTCACGGGGAGTTCCACAATGGGATCCACCTGGGGGTCTTCTGGCATGGGCTGTCCCTAGGACAAGCTGATGGGAGTCGTGACCAAATCCACGAGAGCCTGGACGAAGTCCAGGGCGATGGGCTGGGGTCTCAATCCTTGGGAGAGAACTCTCTCTCCATCATGTTGAATGCCGAAGGAGAGCATACCTCCTTAGCAATCAACAAGGAGGAAGCTCTCCCCTGGTCTGCTGTGAGGATCGGGGCCGAGGCCAAGGTAGCTGGAGTTCCGAAGGAATGGCTCGGATCCGACAAAGTCGGAGCCGAAGACACCTCCATTCTCTCGGATCCAACTCCCCGTTCTCGGCCCCGAGAGTTGCTCGGATCCAAACAGGTCTGATCCGAGGAACTCAAGATGATCGTCGGCATCGAGGTTGGAGGAACCGTCAGCGACGAATCCCCAGCTCCAAGAGTCCTCGGATCCATAAAACCCGAAACCGTAGATCAGATTGGGGAAGGAGAGATTGAATGGAAGAAGGGCATGGAGGTCCCCCTCTCCGGCCGCAGAGGGGCCTGGCAAGACTCTCATTTCACTGCCCCCAACAGAAACAACTTCTATACATAGTTCAGCCTTTTAAAAGTAATGCTTCCAAATCCTTACCCCCAAGAATAATAACAATTACATATACATTCAGGTTTTATATCTTTAAAACTACTACTCAAAAATATCAAAATAACCACTGCACAGATTTAAATACTGTACTGCACCCACCATCTACCTCTAAACATTAAAAAAATTAAACCACAACATATTCCCATTTTAAACTAGTACTCAAAAGTCTCAAAATAACCACTGCACAGATTTAAATACTGCATACTACATCCCCATCTACCTCTAAATATTAAAAACTTAAATAAAGCACACTATTCCCATTTTAAATAACTAAAGCCACAAAATGCAATTTACTTACCACTATCACAGTTACTGCTGGGCTAACTTGCTTCCTTCCTGATAGAATGGCTAGTTGGTTGTTCAAACAGTGGCTGGGCTGGCTGGCTCCCTTGCTGGCTTCTTTCCTGGCTGGCTGGGCTGGCTGGCAGGTAGGCTCCCTTGCTGGCTTCTTTCCTGGCTGGCACGCAGGCTCCCTTGCTGGCTTCTTTCCTGGCTGGGCTGGCTGGCAGGCAGGCTCCCTTGCTGGCTTCTTTCCTGGCTGCCTGGCAGGCAGGCTCCCTTGCTGGCTTCTTTCCAGGCTGGCTGGGCTGGTTGGCAGGCAGACTCCCTTGCTGGCTTCTTCCCTGGCTGGCTTCAATCCTGGCTGGAGATAGAATCAGATCTGATCGCAGCTGCTACAGAGCTTAGTGCTCTACAGCAGCGACCTATAAGGGGCTCTTCTGAGCAAGTTCCCGCCCCCTCCAACCCCTGCAGCCAATTACTGTGCTGTATTACCACCCGGACCTAGCAGGGAATCCCTCTAACTGCAGGTCCGGGTGGTGATGTAGCCGCATTGCTGTGGAAAAAACGGAAGTATTTTCGGCTTTTCCACGGCAATTAAATTATTCGCGTTTCGTGATCGCGAAAGGGGGAAAACCGGGACTTTTAATGTCCCATGTTTGGTGACTGCGGGAAGCGGGATGAGAGGCCTCAACCCGTGAGTGTCCCGCTGACAACGGGACAGGTGGCAACCGTAACGTGGCTTGGGCTGTGTGTGTTAAGAAAGGTCGACCTGCCAAGATTTCTGGCGATTGGAACCACCAAAAAAGAGACATCTTGCAGGCTCTGCTGATTCTTATTGGATAGTCCATGGGGAGGTCTAGCCAAGACCAATGTACTGCCAGTGTCCACTGAAGCACCCGCATGGGAAGGCGTGCACATGGAAGGATTGAGAATGCTGTGGCCATGGAGCCTAGGGCTCGGATAACATCGCTCGCTGTTGGTAGCCTGGGGCCAAGGATAACTGATACATGGGCTTGTAGGTTCTGGACCCTGTCTAGTGTGAGAAAGACTTGCAATTGTAGAGTGTTCAGCCATGCCCCTATAAATGCCAAGGTCTGTGTCGGGTTCAAGCGGGACTTGGAGTTATTAACGATAATCCCTAGGTTGACTGCAAGATGCAGGAATGAGTCTCTGGCCATGCAAAGTAGAAGCTTGGTGGCAGCGGTGAGGAGCCAATTGTCTAGGTAAGGAAACACCTGAATTCCCTTAAGCCTCAGGTGAGCCGCTACAACTACCATAACCTTGGTAAACACCCTGGGGGCTGTGGTGAGACCAAAGGGTAGGGCTCTGAACTGGAAATGATTGTCTCCCAGCCAGAAGCGAAGGAATCTCCTGGAGCTTCTGCGAATTTTGATATGGTAATAAATGTCCTGGAGGTCTATTGAGCACATCCAGTCACATTCTCGGAGGTAATGCAGAATGGACTGCAAGGTGACCATCCAGAATTTCTGCTTGGCTACGGTCAAGTTCAGGATTGACAGGTCCAATATCGGCCTGAGGTCCCCCATCTTTTTTTTGGCATTAAAAAAAACCTGGAGTAAACGCCTAATCTAGACTGATCTGGGAGGACTGGTTCGACAGCCCGATTGTGAAGCAGCTTGGAAATTTCTTGCGCTGTGGCCTCCCTTTGAGCGAGTGGAACATCCGAGAGGCATTTTGGTTGGACAGGTGGGGCAACGAATGGGATGGAGTATCCTCTGGAAATTATTTGGAGCACCCAACGGTCCACCATAATGAACTCCCAAGCTGTTGGGTGCAATGACAATCTTTCTCCTGACTGTCTCCAGAGTAGACAGTCAGGCAACCCCTCAGAGTTGCTGCGTGGATCTGTCTGAGAAGGTCTCCCTAGACCCAAGGTTCTTCGGCCCCCCCTCTGCCTCTGGGGCGGCGTCAGTCTTGTCCCCCTCTGCCTCTAGGGGACAAATTGTCCTGAGAGTCCTGGGAAAACTGAGATTTTCAGAACCACATCTTCTTTTGCCCTCTCGATTCCTAGAAAAGGATCGTTGAGGGCTAGAGAAGCAGACTCTGATGACAGACAGAGTCTTCCCATTCTTCTCGCTCTGGACCAGGGTGTCACGTACTGTCTTCCCGAACAGGGAAGAACCATCACAGGGAGCATTTGTGAATGACGCCTTGAAGGGGTCCGCAAATTGACATAGTCTGAGCCAAGCGTGTCACCTCATAGCTACACCTGTCCCAGCCACCATAGCCGTTCCTTCTGTGGCATGGGAAAGAAGACGCATGGACGTGTTCGAAACAGACTTTAGAGTCGACTTTTTCGCCGAGAGCAGCCGCTTGTCCTCTGGTGATAAAGACTCTGGGGGCGACACAGCAGAATCTGTGACTAGGTCTCGCTGAAGTTGTATGATGTGTGCCAAATAATTCAGCGCTCGACTAGACAACATTGCTGAAGAAAAGACTCGCTTCCCAAATTGATCCACCGCCCTAGACTCCTTGCCCGGAGGGTGGACCAAAGAACTTTCCAGTGCCAGTTCTCTCTTGGTGGCAGCTGCAACTGGCATAGCATCCACCATGGATCCCTTGTACCAGGTCTGTCTGCCTGTGGGAGGAGAGAGGATCCTGTCCGAGCGTTTAGGTATTGGCTCTATGGTGTCAGGCTCCTTCCATGCCCATGTGGTAATGAGATCCACTAAAGGATCTGCAGGAGGGGACACCCAAGATGTAGAAGGGCCCATGCCAAAGGACTCCAGGAATATTGACTCATCTGTAGAGGGTTTTGGGGCTGACCAACCTCCCCTCTGACAGAGGATCTCCATGATGTCTCCAAAGGAGAAATCTTCGGGAGGTGACCTGGGGGAACCCTCACCTTTATCTAAGTCGATATCTTCTGTGAGGGACTCGGGGGAGTCCATGTGCCTCCTCTTACATGAGTGCTTATGGGGACCCTCTTCAGTGGGACTCTCTGAAGAGGGCTCATAAGTCACGGGGAGTTCCACAATGGGATTCACCTGGGGGTCCTCTGGCACGGGCTTGTCCCTAGGGCAAGCTGATGGGAGTCGTGACCAAATCCACGAGAGCCTGGGCGGAGTCCAAGGCGATGGGCTGGGGTCTCAATCCTTGGGAGAGAACTCTCTCTCCATCATGTTGAATGCCAAAGGAGAGCATACCTCCTTAGCAACCAACAAGGAGGAAGCTCTCCCCTGGTCCGTTGTGAGGATCGGGGCCAAGGTAGCCGGAGTTCCGAAGGAATGGCTAAGATGCGACAAAGTCAGAGCCGAAGACACCTCCATTCTCTCGGATCCGACTCCCCGTTCTCAGCCCCGAGAGTTTCTCGGATTCAAACAGGTCTGATCCGAGGAACTCAAGATGATCGTCGAGGTTGGAGGAACCGTCAGCGACGAATCCCCAGCTCCAAGGATCCTCGGATCCATAAAACCCAAAACCGTAGATTGGATTGGGGAAGGAGAGATTGAATGGAAGAAGGGCATGGAGGTCCCCCTCTCCGGCCACAGAGGGGCCTGGCAAGACTCCCATTTGGATTTGTGTCCAAATGAACCTCTGCAGCATCCTGTCCATGTCTAGCTCCGACAGACTCCGAGTTGAATGCGAGGATGCAACCGACTCTGATCTGGCTGGTCGGTGCAATGACCTCGAAAAAGGCCTCTGGTCTGAGGGCTTAGTTGGTTCCGGGGGGAACCTCGGAAAGTGGAGCCGAGGAGAGGTAGTCCTGATAACTTTAGTAGGCGGGCTAGGAAAGGGCTCCAGCTCTGGAGATCGCTTGCGGTGCCTTTCCCCTCTCTTGTCCTGTTTTTCTTTACTTTTAGTCCCAACATCAGAAGGCTTAGGGGGAGGTTGAGTCCCAGCCTGAGGGGAAGGTTGATCGGCTACTGGAGCCAAGGTTGAGGTCGCCGTGTCCATGGCAGAAATTGGTAGCAGGCCTCTAGCTACCAGCTTTGCCTTCCTTTCCTTTAAGGCCCTAGGGTTGAACCATGCACACACACTACAAGGCAAAGATAAGTGAGGAACATCCAGGCAAATAACACACAGAATGTGGCCATCAGCTGGTGAAAGCTTGTGGACACACACTGTGCATTTTTTAAAAGTTGGTTTTGGCTGCTCAGCCATCACAAAAACCCACTCAGCCAAAACTGAACCCAAAATTAACACACACTAAGGTCAGGTTAGGCATACACACTACCTTACTAATTTAACTTTTAAACTACAATTTTCTTTTTTATTTTTACAGAAAAACCGACGAACAGCGAAGCGGAGGAAAGGGTTGACTATCGACCACACACACACACACTAAATATATCAGAAAAAAGCTTCCACTTACTACACCCAACTTGGAGCTAATGAGACCACGATGTGTACACATGAAGTGGCAAACAAGATCTGATGGAAGGTAGAAGATGTGAGGAATTATGGGTAAGGGGAGGAGCTTGGAGCAGATGCTTAAAAAAATGTTGCCGGCTCAGATCCGAATACCCACAGGTTGCAGATAAATGAAGTTAACTACTTCAGATCTAAACATTCACCCTTGTAAAAATAAGAAAAAATATTTTAACTCTATATATAAATCAGTGCACTTTTAAACCCCACTCCCACAGCAACCGCCCAATATCACAGCGTTTTAACATTAAACTTGCTTTGTCAAGCCTTTCTTTGTCTTTTATATTGTAAAGTCTGCATTTCTTACAACTAAAAAAGTACTTATTTTAATATCTTTAACACATACTAAAGAGGCTCCCCATATTAAAATACCCCTGATTACACACTACACAAAACTGCTTTACTATATGTCACCATGAGTTTATATCATGAAATGTTCTATACAAATACTAAAAAGAATAAATATCGTTTTATTCTTAATTATGTTTTCACTTTTAGTGTCCTTCTAACCACTAATAACAGAGTGAGATATATGCTTCACAGTCTACCCACAAGTTTAACCAAGTCAACAAAAGTCCAGTCGTTCTTAGCCACTTTTTCTATCATAGACATACTTCAAAAATATTAGTGATGCTTTATAGTCTCACATTTTTCACTAATTTCAATGTTGCAGTTCTTCCTGTTCTTCTCCATCAGTGAACAGCAGACTCTGGTTCAAGTCCAAGGTATTACTGATTCTTCTAAAACTCCTGTGTTTTATTTTCTGCCTCTCAAGCACTTTCCTCTGGAACACTGGAAAATGTTTCACTGGCAAAGTCTCTCTATGAGTTTTATTGTCAGAAGAATGAGAAGCAGAGTCCCCTCTCTTTTTGCTGGCTCACTATTTATTGGATATACTGTATTTCCTCCTTAGCCTCTTCTGCATCAACAAATGCCTTGATCCTCCAGAAAAAATATTCTGAAAACAGTACAGTAGCTTGAATCTCACACCTGCCTCTTGACATTCCCCAACTGCTGGGGTAAATTTGCTTCCCTTCTACCTGGTGCACATTGAATTATCATTTTCTACAAACACTCTAATGTCTCCAGTTTTTAATCTTCCACATTTTTTCAGGATCACGTCCTTCTGCTGGTATGATTGCATATTTACTAATGCAGGTCTTGGTTGCTTTCTCATGGCCAAGTTTAGAGCATACACTCGATATGCCCTTTCAAATAACACATTCATCAGTGAGATACCAGTCCAGTTGCTTACTTGTGTTTTCATACAATGAATACAGTCTGTTCCTTCCAGTTTCTCTGATACAGCACAACATCTCGGTTTTTGTCTGCTCTATCTTCTAACTCTATAATTTTCTGAAATAGCTCTTCTTGAGAAGTCTCATTCTCAGCCAGCTTTTTCTTCATTTCAACCTCTTATTTTTGTAGTTTTATTAGTTCATCTTTATAGCTAGTTAAAGCTTCTTCTATTTTTCAAGCCTTTTGTTATTTGAGTTGATATTCTCCTTCAATGTTTAATTTATTGTAATCGCCTCTGAGTACATCTTCATAGGTGTGTACCAGGCTAATGGCTCTGGAGCCCTTACAAGCATAGCCCATAGAAGTACCCTGGCATCGTGCAGCCCGATGTTAGTTCCCAGTGCCTCTATCAAGTAGAGCCACTGGTGTGATCTCTAGGGTGAACTTTTTATTTCCCATCCACTCATTAAGATTTCTCTTGAAGAGGGCCAGTGAGGTGCTCTGCTTGACCTGTATGGGAAGTCTATTCCAAAGCAAGGGCAGTCTGTGGGTTAGAGATCGCCTCTTAGCAGACGACATGAGACAGAGAATAGCTGGAGGTT
Organism: Protopterus annectens; assembly: GCF_019279795.1. Lineage (NCBI taxonomy): Eukaryota > Metazoa > Chordata > Ceratodontiformes > Protopteridae > Protopterus > Protopterus annectens. The sequence goes on from NC_056732.1 coordinate 1,607,117,026, forward strand.
TTTGAGTCTGTCTGTGTATGACATCTGTTTAAGGCCTAGGATCCTCTTCATTATTTATTCTTTTCCTAAATTACTAGAAACCATCTCTTGTACTAAAGCTGAGACTTGAAATGCTTGTTGCTGAACAGCTGCTGGATTCTTCCCAGTTAGTGTTTTCTCTTCATCTTTTCTGATTGATTTTCTTTTAGGTTATCTAATTTCTTCTTTGCTGACATCCAGGCAGTGTACGTACTAGCCAGTAAATAAATTTTACTGAAGCTGACAGTATCACAGTAAATAAATTTTACTGAAGCTGACAGTATCACTGGCTCTTATTTGTCAGATCACTCTTCACACTGTGAAAACTGAAACTAAGCTTTTGATCAGTGAGCAGCCACCTTGGAAGTCCCTTAAAAAGTTATCTTAGTCAGAAACAGGAGGAAAACAGGTCTAGGCCTAATCCGTTTTGGAAAGATATAACCTGTGCCCTAATTCCCAGCAATCATTCTCCTTATTCCAACCCATCCTCCTTTGCCACAGATCATGTCTACTTGCTACTGGCCTCCTTTAGCAGCACAGCCAATAGCTTTACGCAAGAAAATACACTCTCAACCCTCCGTCAGCCAGTCTTGATAACCCCTCCACCTTTATACTACACCCCTCAGACTCCTGTGCAGCAACACTCCACTTTATACAAACTGCCAGACTAAACCCCTTCTGAAAAAACTAAATAATGCTGGTGCCAACTTCTCCAAGCTACATCATACCTTTTTAAAGCTTGCTGTAGAAAATACTGCTAAACTTCTTACCCATATCTTCAATCTCTCCTTAACTACTGCCTCCAAACCTCCTACTTTCAAACACACATGCATTATCCCACTACCTACAGTCTCTTCTCCCAAGTAAATGAAGGATTGCAAGTCCATCTCTAACATGTGCCTTATTACTAAAATATTCACAAAACAGATGTATGCACAGCTACTGCTTGATTTATGATGCACAGCATGGTGCCCAGATTGCCTTCAGCACTTTTACTGCTCTTTTAACTTTAAATGACACAATTTATTGCAATCTGAATGAATGCCACATAGCTGTAGGCCTTTTTGTAGACATGACCAAAGGCTTTGAAACCATCAGTCATAAAATATTTCTCAATAAGATAGAAAAGCTAAACTTTGAAGAGAACACGATAGACTAGTTCAGGAATTATCTATAGGACAGACTATTACAGTGTTGTTTCAACAACACACCTTTTCTGTCAATGACCTTCCCACTGACCTCCCACAAGTCAAAATGTCAAACTTGTCATGTGTGCAGCTGATATGCTTCTTTTACTATCCAGCAATAGTCACAGTGGCCTTGAAAGAAATCTGCAAGAAGACTTTACACAATTATGTAATGATCCATCTCTAACAGTGCTTACTTGCAATAAAAAATGTTCTAGCTTTATCTACACTCAAGAAATTACACAATACTCCGCCATTCTCTTTTCAGATCTCACTAGTAACACCATTCCCAACGCCACAGAACAGGGATGCCTAGGCCTAATTCTAGATCCAGCTCTCTCCTTTAGAAAGCACAATGATACTACAGCCAATAAATTCCTAACGTAAATGAGATGTTCACCATTCTCCTCTCTCTCTCTCCAAAATCCCACTTATCAATCTCTAAGTTGTTGTATCTTTTGGCTTTTCCCGGTTAGGGGTCGCCACAGCGGAACTCCGGTCCGCTAATGATTGGTAGTAGATTTTTACGTACTGAGTTGTCAGCCCTGACGCACAACCTTCAACAAAGGTACGTCCACTCATGCATGTCTCCACACAGAAGACGCTTTAGCTGAGAATCTAACAGGACAACGCCTTACTGTGAGGCGACGACGCTACCGCAGCACCACCATCGCAGTTCTCTAAGTACAGTTGTATAAAATGTTAACATAATAGTAAATGCCATTCTCTTCACTCTTACAGCATTCTTTATAATAGCGATCCTCTGCCAAAGGCAGCTCGACATCTGGCCAGTATAGCAATGCCTTTTGGTTGTAAATGGTATGCCATACATCACAGGCATGCACCTCGCACATTGCACAGGGAATAAAGGTGACATCCAGCTGTACCATCCTCAGAACTCAAAAGCCCCAGCAGGAATGACAGTCCAAGGATAAAGGTAGGTAACAAGCACATCGAGAAGGAAAAAGGACCGGGGGTGAAGGGAGGGAGAGAATACTGCAACAGTGAAGAGAAGACATCTAGTGTTATGGTAAGATTTTACACAACGGTACTATTCCCTTCCATATCACTCTTGCAGTATTCATTACAATAGGGAGAGTGCAAAAGCTCACAAAGAAGACTGAGAGGAGGAAGGGCCAGCAGAACCCTCTAGGAAGCCAAGGAGAATGGCCCTGGCAAAGCCAGCTCTGGCACTAGAAATCATATCCACCTTATAGTGTTTAGTAAAGGTATGCACAGAAGTCTAGGGTTGCTGCCTCAATAATAGAATTAGTACCCAAACCCCTGAGAAAAGCACTAGAAAAAAGCTACAGCCCTAGTGGAATGAGCCCTAATAGAGGAAAGAAGGCTTTTCCCATGAAAACAATAGCAAAAAGAAATGGCTTTAGATATCCAAGAAGAAATGGTTTGCTTGGAAACAACCAAACCTAAAGACCTAGGATGAAAGGAAACAAAAAGCTATTCAGATTTACAAAAAGCTTTAGTCTTATGCATGTAATATCTGAGTTGCCTATGCAAATCCAAGGCGTGCAAAACCTTCTCACTAGCAGACTGCGGAGAAGGGAAAAAGGTGGGTAAATGAAAAGACTGATCAAGAGACAACCCATTAAACATCTTAGGCTTAAAAGAAGAATTAGTACAAAGGGACACCCTGCCCTTATGCTAAACTAAAAAAGGTGGAACAGCCATAAGGGTCTGCAGATGTGACAGAGGTAAGGGCAAAAAGAAGAACAGTTTTCCAAAAACAATGTTGTAAGGAGCTGAAGCAGCAGTTCAAAAGGAGCGTGAGTCAATTTTTCTAAAACAAAATTAAGGTCCCAGGAAGGGACAGGCTTCCTGGGAGGCCTAATGTGAAGAATGCATTTAAGAAATCATTTGGCCTCAAATCTAGAGGCTAAAGGGGGAGTAAAAGGCAGACAAGAAGAGATAGCTGATAGGTGGGCCTTAAGAGAAGAATATGCCAACCCAGCACTGAGCAATTCATACAAACAAGAGAGAACCAAGGGAACATCCACCATAAGTGGATCCAAGTTACAAGAAAGACACCAAACAGAAAACATCTTCCACTTGGATAAATAAGATTTCCTTCAGTCATAGAGATAACTAAAGGAAGGGCACCATAAGTGACTTACTGTTCCCACTTATGTTGCATTCCAACAAACATAAACAAAAGCATGTTAAACGTAGCTATCTTTCTGATTTAACCTAAGCTTCTATTATGGTAAAACATGAAATGCATTACTTAGGCTTTGAACTAGGATTTGGTGCAGATACCTCTGCTAAGAACTTAAGTGGAAAAAAAAGGCACTCATACAGTCAGGTGTTCCCCAAAGCTCACCAATGGATCATTTACTCTTCACAGTTGTTGAAGGAAGGCTACAACATAAATATTACTTTTCCCACTCCATAGCACATTCGCCTACCTACAGCATAATTCTTAGACTATGACATATAACTAAAACACACCTTAGCTGCTTCTTACTGGCTGGCATGTTTATGTTATTCAGTTTTCTTACTGCACTCCATGATAAATCTGTGTGAAATCTCACTATACTTTAAAAATCTCTCTCCCTGGTTCTTATAACAAATGGTCCATTAAAATTTTAAAAAGTCTATAACTGTGTCTCTGGAGTCAGACTTAGAAGACAAGAGTCAACTCTCTGGTTCCAGTTGAATGAGTTCAGCAAACCCAATACGTCTGTCTGACAAAGTGAATGAGTGAAGGAAGGTGCTTTAACTAAAGACATTTCTGCTCTTTCACAAAAAATTACCTTCAGAAAATGTTAAATTAAGTAGCATTTCTGAGAGCTCTCACTCTGTGTGAATGGAGGGTACAATCTAACATAAATGGAAGGGAAAAACATCATACTGCGATGGCAGAGAGTTCAATATTACAGTGTGTCAGGAAGGCAGCCTTCCGAATGAGTTTCCAGAATGAATTACTCTCAAGACTGAAAAAGGCAATTAACTACTGTACACAAATCAAGAAGTGATTAAAGAAAAGTTTCCATATCTAGTCATAGTGTTTCTCCAAAATATTAGTGGGGAGAAAAGGAAAAGCAAAATACCACTCTTGGCTCTTTAGTATAAAATACATTAAGATGACACAGTGAATTAAACAGTACTTAAAATAATGCTGCAGTGAAGAATCAGTTTTCCTGTAGCACTAGCCAGACATTTCTGCTAATTGTGTTAGACACTGGATGAGTAAGTAGTTGAGCCTGGAACGTTATGAAACCTCTGACTGACAGAATGTGGTTATTAAGTGTAGGTTGAATACCAGCAACTAACATATTCTTACTTCTTACAAAAGATTATGCAATTTATGTACTTTGTAGAGCTTAAACAAAGGGCTCATTACAGGGTCTATTAAGCATGGCTAATAGCACATACCCATGAGTGACTGAAAAATAGTTACTGACACCATGACCAAATACTCGGAAAACAATCAATAATTCTAAACACCGCTATTATAAGTGAATGCTCCTTGGTCACAACATAGAAAATGCAATCTCATTTAAGAATCTTACTATTTCTAAAGACCCTACCTGCTTCATGGTTGTACACACAACAAATAAATGATAAAATTAATAAACAACTACTCTTCAAGCTTTACTGCATATTTCAAGGTCCAGATGCTCATAATGCTTCTGGCAATAAAATTATTTTTCGCTTCCACTTTACTAAAGCCTCCTATTTGTCTGGTATGCTTCAGAGAAGAGCATGCCCAATCTATTAAGTCATGGCTAAAGGAATAAGTAGGTTTAAATGTCTTGCTTCTAAAACAGCACTACAGCCTTACTTAGCTAAGGGCTATTTGGCTTCTCATTAGAAAGAATCATTATATTTTCTAGTGTTTAATTTACAATCTCCTGTAAAGTGCCTCCTTTGCACAGTGTACAAGAAATATAGGAAGACTCAACTTGTTCAGATGTAATGTTAGTTCTGCTTTTTTACTAAAATAATTAAACTTCATATATGTGACTGTGCCATCGCTTGGCTGGCCCTGTAGCACAGGGTAAGTTATCATTTCAGAATACAGTCACCAGTCTACAGTCTACAGACTTCAGGATTAAACTACTACTATTACATCTTGAAGATTAAGTCAAACACTTTTGTAATGTCTTGCAGTCACGTGAAACTGCTCCTAAAGTCACTGGGCAAACCTTCTGCACCTTGCTGTTCCCTTTATCTCTCATTCCTTACTTCTCTTCTCACAATCACTGTTACCATCTCACCTTTAATTATCATTATTAATATATTATACCAAATTAAAGTTGTTACATTATAAGATGTTTAAAGTTATTAATAGGTATTTGTGTTCTAAGTATTTTGGACTAACAGTATTTAAAAATGCTTGTTATTAGCTGTTATGGCTTTATATTCTGGTCCTCAAACTGAACTGTGGCATACATTTAGCAGTTAAAGATTAATATCCTGCAAGTCAAAACTAGCTGACTGGAAAATGATTTAAGTGATGGCATAATTAATGGTTAATGTTATGTATAAAAAAAAATCCCAGTGACCCACCGCACTTGACATTTTTGCCTTTATCTTCACGCAGTCAAAATAAACAAATTCTGCATTGCACTTAATCTTTGGATTATTTATGGTTGCTGCTGAGTTTATGGCTTGTTGCTTCATTTTTGGAAATGCAGCATCAAAGTGTTGCACACTTGGGTAAGTGCTGGAAAGGGTATGGTGTCTCCTGTAATTCTGCTATTACTTCAAGTCGTTACCTGCTAGTCTGCTTATACACGGGTTTACTACCTTAGCATAGCATTACTGCTAATTTACAGAGGAATACAACTGATCCTTAACATTATTCACTGCAGTGTGACTATTCAATATTTGTACTTTCTGCATTATGCCATATCAGTCACTCATGGTTCAAGTAGATATGATATCTATGACCATGGTTAAAACAATTATGTTGCACATTTTCATTCACGTGCATTTACTCTCTGATAAAATGTCTACAATGGAAGTGCAACACTGTCTGAAATGTACTAATGTGACCACTGCTTCTCTGTAACTAGTTTTTATTTTACCGGCCTGGGCTATGGCTAAAATGGATGCACCTTTTACTACTCCATTATCCTGAGTGTGCCAAATAAGGATGGTATCAAGTGCCTATACTCAAATCTACTTTGCAGTAAGTCAGACTAGCACTGCTAAAAATACAGACTGTTCAACTTGCCAGCATAATTCATAAGCAGTACTGTCAAGCTGGTCTGATTGTGACCATAACAGTCATTCTGGACTAAAGATCCTTGCATTAGTAAGCAGTAAGTAAGAAGGAGCAGGCTTGATCTTGGCAGATTACTTAGCTAAGTCTAGTACCAATAAACATCCAGAAAAGGTCAGGTTAAGCAGCACAAATTCAAAGCGATTACATACACCTATACAAGTAGTCATCTTAGCACAATCAAAATCTCTTGTATGTCATGGAGTAAATAGGTATAACCTTATGCTTTGGTTTACAATTACAGGACGACACAATTTAACTTTAAAAACATTCACTTATTTGTTACTGGCTGTACTAGTTAATATTTGGACTGCTAATAAACATACTGGAAACCATGGGACAATTAAGGAATCCTAAATGGTCAAGTACAACTTAAAACAATGTCCTCACTGGTACTGTGACAAGTGCTGATGTCTTACCTGATACAGCTGTAGTGTTTGAAAGTGCTGGCTGCCTTTTGGCATTCTAAACACAGCTGAATAGCTCCAGGGTAATCTTCCTCCTTATCAGAAAAAAACATGTTTGAATAAATTATTAAAAACAGATGAAACAATAACACATAATATTCATTTCAGAAAATACATGGCCTAAGTCTTAACATGAGTCTAGCAAAAGTACAAAATAGTCTGAGTGGCTAAAACCTATGGGGTTTCGGTATTTCATAGCATAGTCCAATTGCTCTATGGAAATTTAGGCATCATTTTATATCTATCTATCTATATATATATATATATATATATATATATATATATATATATATATATATATATATATATATATATGCGCATACTTTGATTCACTGAGAACAAATTTCACTGAATTTCAAAACACTCGCACCAAATCGGTGAAAGTTCAAATCACTGAAAACTCATTTCACTGAATCACATTTCACTGAATGTTAAGTACTGTTGGGCAAATAAAATGTATATGCCCTTTTCCCCACTGTAGTGCGATCCTGGAGTTAGTACATATAGTTAGTGGGTGTGTATGGGCGCAGCCCTCTCTACATATGGGGGTGGAAGGGGTAGCTCCCCCCAGCTACTTTTGGTTTTATATTGTTAGCTTTCAGTGAAATGAGATTCACAAATATAACAGTTAAGTAGCTTGGGGGGCTATGCCCCCCACCCCTCCCCTCCCCTAACTATATATACTAAATCCAGGATCGCAATACAGTGAGGAAAAGGGCATATCAGTTTTATTTGCACAACAGTACTTACACATTCAGTGAAATGTGATTCAGTGAAATGAGTTTTCACTGATTTGAGTTTTCAGTGATTTTTGAGGGTGAACTGAAATTCAGTGAAATGAGTTTTCAGTGAATCAAAGACATATACATATATATATATATATATATATATATATATATGTGTATATATATATATATATATATATATATATATATATATATATATATGTATATAAACTAACATAAAAGGTACAGTAGTGATGCAGGCAGTAAACACAGCACTAACCAAAATGCAGGAAACAAAGCTGAAAGAACCGCTGCTTCATGAACTTTAAAATTCGGATTTATTGTGATACAAACAGGAGATTTGGTAAGCGCTTTCACCTGGATAGGCTTCTTCAGACCAAAAGAACCCCCTCTTGTACACCCTTACATGGCAAAAAAGGTGCAAAAACAGATAAACCATTAAAGGCACAGTGCAACTATCATAGTACGCAACATAAATAAAGTGCTTACTCTAAAATACATTAACCATAGTAAAATAAAAATGCCTATACCACTAATAAAACATGAATAAAAATGCATAAAAAACAAAAAACTGCATAAATTCATACTAATTGCACAACATTAACAATAAATCCTCTCATAAAAATGCTCTCATAGAAATGCTCTCATAATATATGTAAAAAGCACAGTCATACATATCACTTCAATCTCCTGGACTTCAGGAGAGGTCTCAATGGTACTTTCTCATTCAGTCCAGGAAAAACATCTGCTCCAAGTCTAACAATCCAGGAGACATGCGTAAATGGGCGTACCTTCATCGAAGGTTGTGCGTCAGAGCTGGCAACTCGGTACGTAAAAATCTACTGCCAATCATTAGCTGACCGGAGTTCCGCTGTGGTGACCCCTAACCGGGAAAAGCCGAAAGACACAACAACAACTCTCAGTTCTACCCCTCACCACCCCCCCCAAAACTAGTGTGTGTAAGATCTAGTACTTTAAAATGAAAAAGATGTGTGGAATCATTAGACAAGACATGTTTGGACAGAGAATTGACAGTAGAATGAATCCTGATCTGGTAGAGATGTTCCCTTATCCTGTCCCTCAGCCTCCTGTCCGTCTTGTCTACATAAAATGCAGCACAGGAGGCCAAATAAACAACAAGTGTAGATTCACAGTTTGCATGAACTCTAACTTCATGGTTAGTGCCATAGACAAGGTGATAAAAATGGACATCAGTGTCTATGAAACAACAATAGTTGCAACAACCACAGGGTACAGTACCAACAACCCTATCACCTCCACCATCCATAACAGGATAACACAGCAATTTCTTTAAATTCGATCTATTCTTATAGACAAAACCTGGAGCAGCACCCACAATTTCCCTCACATTCGGGTCCAGTGCTAACACACCCCAGTGTGATCTAATCACATCCTTCAACCTACCTACACATCCTTAGTATAATATAAGGGCACTCTGAAACCATGATTTCTACTCCCTGCCAGAACACCCTGGGAGGGGCCATCATGGTCCACTCCAGTCTCAGAGAAAAAGGGTGCAGCAGCTTGTTCCCTCAAATTAATGTGGTCTGCCAATCCTCTCTCCATATCAGATGTCTGATATTCCCTGCTCTTAAAACTCTCACATAAATCCCTAACATCTGCCTCAAAACCATCCTGACTGGGATTATACCATGACGTCCTATATATCTGACCCCTCACAATATTAGCAAAGATGTAACCTGGATGCGTACTGCATCTATGGAAATAGGAATTACGTTGACACTCCTTTCTATACACTCCTGTGTTCAATAGGCCACTTTTCAATCTTTGAACGTAAACATCCAAAAAGGAAATCCAATTCTCAGAAACCTCATGAGTAAATTTCAGATATTGCATTAGACCATTAACTCTCTCCAGGAAGAGAGATAACTCATCTTAAGTGCCCTAACAAAGGAAAAACACATCATCTACAAAACGCCTATAAAACATCACGTTCTTTGAAATATCACCTATACCAAACAAGAACTTGGTCTCCAATGCAGCCATAAAGAGGTTGGCGTAGCTATTGGCACAAGAAGTGCCCATAGCCACGACATCCATCTGTAAATAGCACTGACAGCCAAAACAAAAAATGCTGTTCTCAAACAAAACTTCCAAAAACAAAGCTAACAAATCCACTGCATCACTATCTAATCCAGATTTGTTCTTCAAGTAATCAGACACCAACTGCACCCCATCTCTGTTTGGTATCACAGTGAGTAGGGACTGAACATCCATCGTGACTAAATAATATGGGAGATCAACGGGGACAGATCTCAGAAACTCATACAAATCGAACAGGAACTGTTTCATGTCCCTTAGAATATAAACATTTGCGTCAACCACTGGGCGCAGGAACCTTTCCACATACAACGAAAATGGTTTCGTGATCCACCCCCTGCCCGCAACAATGGGCCTCATGGGTGGACACACACTGTCCTTGTGGATCTTAGGAAGACCCTGTATCACTGGCAGGAGGGGATCACTAACAAACAAATATTCATACAACTCATTCGTAATAACATTAGTCTTAATCAAATCATCCAAAACCATCTGTATTCTATGGACATGTATATCCACCATCTTACGTTCCACCAAACTGTAAAACCTTTGGTCTGATAACATAGACCTCATTGCCTCATCATAGAATTCAGAATCCATAACTATCAGGGCACCCCCCTTGTCAGCAGGTCTAATGACATGGGAGGGATCACTCCTCAGTTGTTGAAGGGCTCTCTCCTCTGTGCATAAGTTAAATTGCCCTTTCATTTACTGGACTTATCCACTCTCTTTTCCATGTCATACAGATCACTCTCAACTAGTTTACTGAAAGCAGCTACTAGCGGTGGTACCATTTGCATATACACACTAGGCTTCTTAAACGATTTCCCATCTAAACCTGCACTGTATCCTTAAATTCCAATCTAAGGCACAGATTCCTAATAAATAACTTAAACTGTACTAGGGCATCAATATAACTGCTGTCACAACTAGGTATAAAAGTCAATCCCTTGGATAGTACCCCTAACTCATCTGACATGAGTGGGCGGAAGGAAATGTTATGCACTAACGTCTCCCAGGTTTCTCCCACATTTTTTTGAGGTTTTGGTTCACCTGGACATCTGGTGACAACTTCCTCTTCGTCCTGCCCCTGCTCACAGATATCAATCTCCCCCCTCCCCTGTGAACTACACTGACGGGGAAAGGGCGACGGACAATCACAGTGCCAACATTGTCATGGCTAGAACTATGTGCAGCATGCATAGTATGATGGAAATCCTTCCTCCTAACCACCGGTTCCAGATTCAGGTTTATTTGAACAACGCACCCCAATGGGTCAGTACTAGTGACAGATTGGCCCTCTGGGGGGGCAGCAGTAGAACCCACCCCCACCGCAGTCGAACCAGAGTCCTATCAAGGACATTTGAACCCTGGGGCACATTACTCATAGAAAATACATTACTAGAGCCATCACTCATACTTGTGTTAACAACAGTTACACTCTTAGGCATATTAACATCCACACTGGTATCATGAATTTGACCTTTAGGTGCATGAGTCCATTGAGTAGAAACAGCGTCATTAGGTCCATGCACATTACTATATGTCCCCGGCCAAGAAAAGACCTGGCCTAACCTAAAGTCATCAATGTCCCTCTTGAGCTTGTGCTGTTTTTGTGCCAGTAAGCGCTTCTCATATAACTGCATAGCATCCAGTGTAGAGTCAATAAGTCTATCAACAACATCAGCCGGAAAATGACAACGCAGCTCCTTCCGGTAGGAAGAATTCATTCAAAAGTGACATATACTTTAGGCTTACCTCTATGTTAGCCTGCTGCCACTTGTAGAGAAAGTCCGGGTATGAAATACCTGTGGTGGGCATCTTCAGTACTCTTAATCCCCTCGGTACAATTCTCCTTTTGATGCAAACTTCAAAATGCTGCCGTTGGGTATGTAGTCGTTTCAACTTCATAAAATCAGCCTCCATTTACGCAACTGTTTCTCGCAACTCGACCCTATCAAACTGCTGAGCAGAGACCACAACACCCTCCTCTCAGACTACAACCCAGGATTCACAT
>NC_056732.1:1607489899-1607604899 GCF_019279795.1 Protopterus annectens
TTTAATCTGTACACTTAACAAAGACTTTAGTGACTTCTGCTGTTAGACCGTAAAAGATATTAGTAAGCATTCATGTCGCTGACACGTGTAAACCAAATACCAAACAAAACATTCAGTTTATTCAATGACCAAAAAACTGCCCATAATAATCTAGGACTCAACATTATTTATTTTGCCCTGGTCATGTAACTTTATCTCTACTTGAATACTTCTATCACATTTCAGTCCACTCTGTCCGTGTACCACATCACATCAATAATGAAACAAATCTGCCTTCACACCTCCATGCTTAAGCTAATTAATATATCCATAGCACACTAAAGCAGTCTGTTATGTTTTACTTGTTTTCAAAGGAGAAGGTCTAGCAGCTGCTGGTGAATAAATTCAACACAAGCAGATTTCAGCTGTCTTCTGTCACGAATGAGATAGATGAGTTTAACCAAAACAAGGACATGGGCTCTGCTCCTCTGCAATCTAGTTTCAGTATAAACGGATTGAGGGGTAAGTGCGGTGATCAAAGGGCAATAAATGACAAACAGGCCTCTTTTACTCATCTCTGAGATTTATGCATGAGAAAGTAACGACAAAGTATGAGACGGTGTGCTCTAGTAAACAACTACTATGGTAAATTAGGTGATAATGCTTTAGAATGGCCATAAACATAAATGACTATATATGAGCAACTCAGCTTCTCTGCTGTACAAGACCACAGTTATTGTCTGTCATATCTAGTGAAAACTATCCTTATATTATTACTAGCAGAAAATTACAAACTGAATACACCAACAAATCTGTTTCTGCTCATAAGTGGCTATATATATTTAATGTATAAATCATTATGTATACCATCTCACATAAACGTGAATTTAACATTCACATACGATACACTACGATGTTCAGCAAAATTATATGATCCCTCTATTCAGGCAACTAAATCAGTACACTTAAAGTACAGAAAAGAAAACTAGTTTAATTCTTCTTCTCGCCACACATGGTTTAACATCATCAAGGGCTGGTAGACTGAAATGATGAATATTTGTCTACTGGAATGACGGTCAACTTAGGTTTCCAGACAGAAGAAATTATCTTTCCATTTCCAAAGCTAAAAGGAGATATCTGAAAACGAATCAAGCAACAGCACCAGCGAAACTGCTGTGTTAGTCTACCTGTTCTGACGAAAGGGGAAGTAACATTCCTTTATAAGAATGGTCAAGGAACCTGGACAGTCATATTGTTTTATGCACAATAAAAACAAGTTAACCAACCAATGACTGCTTTTTGAATGAATTAATGGCCAGATTCAGAACATATTTCACTGCAACTATGGAGTCTGGTTTTACAACATTTATAAAACCTGAACCAAACAATAGATAAAATAACGCTATTTAATACTGTTACTGGTTCTGATGAACACAACTTATTTTTATATAATTTGCTTAGAAAATGGGCAGTTATAAGTTTGATTACAAAATTTACTTGATAACAGCAAGAAAACATAAGTTGTTACTTGTTTCTGAACAACACAACTTCATTTTATACAATTTGCTTAGAAATTGACCAGTTATAGGTTTGATTACAAAATTTATTTGATGACAGCAGGAAAACATAAGTAATATACTTTAAGAACAAAAATTATATGGAAGTTCATATCTGCATCATGGCACATGTTAACTTAACTGCCTTGAAGGAGTTCCTCTTATCAGGTCTTACACATCCGGGCTGTTTCTAAATAAAGCTCTGTACACTTTTAATAACCCCTTAACTGCTAAATATTTTCAGAAGTTCTGCCTTCAGACTATTGTCCATTTTAGGCTATTTTTGCGCTTTGTATATAAAATACTGCATCTCCAAATGGTCCAACATTTACTTATGGAATTTTCAGGGAATTTTACTGACAAAATATTATTTATTTATTTAACATTTGTTTACTGAGAAAGTCCGACTTGGAACAAAGCCAATTGTCAGCGGAGTCCTGGGGAGAAATGCTCCAGACTTTATATCTCTATAAAACACTTTATTTTTCAGCCTCATCTTGAATTTAAAATAAATTCTTAGTGTAACTTTTATGTTTTATCATAGACAAAAAAGAATAAAAAAAACACATTTATGCCTCAACATAGATAAAAATACTAATAAAAAGGTCACATACATATTGTCTCTCTTTTTTGAATCCTTTTTCTCCCTCTGCCTGCCAACCATCAAGCTTCCCCAAGCTGGATGTCTATTATTTCCCCAGTGGAGGGAAATCCTCACATTCAGTGGGGTAAGTGCTATATGGAGGGTGCCATTATAAAGTCAGACAATGGGGGGTGCTTGTTCCGTCACTACCATCCTGACTATGAGGAAACTGTTCATTGTAGATAGCCTAACCCCTCCCCTTGTGGTGACATGGACATTTGCATCACCACTGCAAGAGCTGCCTTTGCCTTTTTGTCAACATATGTGTTCTCCTCCTGCACCAAAAGATTGCCATCCCAGAATAATTACACATGCCAAGGTTAGACGTAGACAAGGCTCAGTTACTAACAGGACAAGAGAAGATGAGATAAAAATGGTGATATATAACCAATCTACAGGAAAGTCCCCAGGAATAGATCGTATTCCTATAGAAGTCTGGAAGCTAGGAGAGAAAAAAATTGATAAAGATCTGGAAGGTTTAACAGTATTTTAAGAGGAGGAGAAGTACCAACATCCTGGAAGAAAGCAGCTGTAGCTGTAATACCTAAAGAGGGTAAAGATCCATCAGATCCAGCTTCATACAGGCCCATTTCAATACTAAATCATGATTATAAAGTGTTCATGTTTATAATGGCTAAAAGAATGGCAAAAGTAATGCCAACATTGATAGATATGGATTAATTTGGTTTTGTGGAGGTATGGCAAACATTTGATAACATTAAAAGAAAACTGATGATCCAGAGGGAAGCATAATGTAAGAAAATACCACTGCTGTTGGTGGTGTTGATGCAGAGAAAGCATTTGACATAGTAAGTTGGGACTTTACGAGCATGGTCCAATGGAAGCATTTGTATTCCCTGATAAAATTATAAGGTTGATTTGGAGGGCATACAAGGGATTGAAGGTGAAGATTACAGTGGGTGGGGTCCTATGATAATTTTTGCTTGAGCACAGGAACCAGGCAGGGGTGTCCTCTTTACCCTTTATTATTTGCCTTATATTTAGGACCACGGGCAAAAAAAAAAAAGGAACTCAGAATTTCAAGGATATAATTGGTATGGTAGTCAAGAAAAGCTGGCTCTATTTGCAGATGATATTATTTTAAACCTGATAAAACCAGAAAAGGACATTACTGTGCTGTGGAATATTCTGAGATAATTTCAAATCTTTTCGGGATACAAAAATAATGAAGCTAAAACAACGGCAATAGCAGTAAATTATGTAGCCACACACAAATTGGGTCAGCAATATCCATATTTATGGGGGCATGATAAAATGAAATACTTAGGAGTATGGATTAAAAATGACTCCAGTATGGCAGCTAAGGATATGTGGAAAGAGACTAAACAAAAGATAATACAAAAACTGAAAAACTGGAAGTTCTGTTGTATGGATATGGATAGTAAGATGCAAACAGTTAAAATGTTTTCGCCTCTTTAATCTTATACAGAGGTCCGGTGTATTTTTATCAACCAGAGGAAAAGTTGTGGATAGCAATTAATAAAGAGATGAAGGATTTTATCTGGGAAGGGAAGACTGCAAGAGCCAAGTGGGATAAGCTGATTCTTCCAATAGAACAAGGCAGACTGGGAGTACCCAATTTGATGGAGTATTTCAGAGCTACACAGTTAAGGCTTCTATACATAGCACAAGCAGAAACCTATAATTCAAAGTGTAAAGTGATGATAATGAAACTGGGGAGAAGCTCAAAAAAGGAAAGACTGTGATTTCGGAAGCACACCTTTAAGGAGAATAACAATAATCATACAGAATATTATATTCATAAAGTAGCAGAAAGTATTCTAAGAACTAAGCGGAAAACGGGAATGGAGAAAGGAGAGTCTGATGATAGGGACGACTGCAATTAGGGACATAGACACTAAGCAAGAGAGGGCTGGAATTTATTGGAGAAAACTGGCAAAGGAAGCAAGGTACTGGGAGCAAATAATTACACGCGGAAAAGTAATAGAATGGGAAGATGCCAAGAATTCATTTGGACTGCAGGTTAGAGACTGCCTCCCCTATCAAGGATTAACATCAGAGTATAGGCAAAGGGAAAGAAATAGAGAGGTCCTAAATTAAATACCAGCACTGATGGAGTCTTTAATAGAATCTAGAACAGAAGCTTCTGTTAAAAGGGAATAATCAGTACAGCATACAAAATGTTGCATGATGACTATAAGAATCAATCAGAGAAGGTTAGAAGGGATTGGAAAGAGAGAGTGGATAAGCAATTCGCAAAGAAACAATGGGGATATAGGTTTGTCTCCCAAATATGAAACAAAATCTAGAAGATTTAGGATTTTTGCTTGGAAATGTTTACATAGATATTTTATTATCCCAAGTACACTCCAGAGAATTTTTCCTCAGGTAGACAGCAAATGTTGGATGTGTGATGGTTAAAAACAGGCAACTGAGAACATACTTTCTGGAAATGTAATGAGTTGGCAAACTTTAATGATTCCCTGCAGACAACTCTATCAGTGATACCAGGTGAGCAAACTGGTGTAACTAGGGAAATTATTTTTCTGAGCTATGATACATTATCGGAATTGCCTAAACATGGGAAGGCCTTGCTGTGTCTAATTATGGTGGCTGCCAAAAAAGCAATTAACTAGAAAATGGAAATCAAAATCTAAACCAACTGTACTAGAAGTAGTGAATATAGTAACAGAGATAAAACAACTGGAATTCAGATCTTTAGAAAAAGGAAGGAGCAAATTGCATAAGAAAATATGGGAATTGTGGGAACAATATATACAGGGGAGGAATGATGTTTAAAAGACGGCAAGATTTGAATGAGCTATGTAATGTTTGACTACTAACAATTGGGTAGATTATAAGGGATGTATAATGATTACAACTAAAATTGTGTCAATATGGTTTGTAATATAAAATGTTTGCAACTGGGATTATGTTAATATGGTTTGTTTCCATTTATATAAATGTATGATTGCCTATGTCATAAGTGATTAAAGATGTTTCTTGTTTAAAAAGAAATAATAATAAAAGCACGTGGCGAGACTTGGCCAGTGAAACCTTTTCTACTGTTCCAAAAGGAAAATGCTTGAGAGACAGAGAAAAGCACAGATGTTCACTAGAAGAATCAAAGTACTTTGAAATTGAACAGATATCTGGAGTTGGGAGATGGAGATAAACAGGAAGATGACCAGCAACACAGAAATTAGTGAATAAATGTGAGGCTGCAAAGTATTACTCACATTTCTGAAATACAGTTGTATAAGAAAAAGTGGAAAGAGTGAGCTTTCGTTGACTCTGTTAAATTTTTGGGGAAATGAAAGGCATTTGCCTCACTTCACGTCATTAACGTTTGGAAGGACATGGGGGGGTAAAAAGGTAACTGTATGTAAAACAATTTCTGTTCTTAACAGTATTTTATTAAACTTTACACACTATAAATGGCATGTTTTTATAAGTACAGCATTTTAGATGTTCTTGTATGTAATAAACATACTAAAGTACACATATCCCTTTTCTTAAGAAAAAAAAAAGACTACCAACACTGGCTTGGACATGTCCTCCTTGCACTGACTCACTGCATATTGACACCTTTATGCCCTCCAGCAAAGGCTATGTTAGTAATAAGCAGCAGACATTGGCTGGGACTACCATTCCTCCTCCCCAGGATGGATATACCCATCCTCCCTGCCTGTGCCATCAGTCACTTCAGTGAATAATCAAATACTGCCCACCTTGTCACAGTCAGGGGTTTAGCCCACTAAGCCACTGACACAAGCTAAACACATACTCGTTTTCAGGGATGAAATAATATCAGCATCACAGGTTTATGTTTCTAATAGCTTTTCTACATTTTACTCTGAGCAGAAATGAAAGCCACACATTGTTTTTAGCTGACAATTTTGTAAGTGTTGTACCAAGTCAATTTATAAGGCCATTCAGACCTGAACTGCACCCCAAACTTAAATGGCAATATCTATCATCAGCTTCAAAATAAATGGGTGAAATCTTTACATCAATACCCCCCATAATCCCACTGTCATTTTGTTTTACATAGTCTTAATAGCTTTTAGGGAAAGTACACAACAGAATCTCAATTACGTGCAAGCCTGCCAGGATGTGTAAAATATGTGCATTTTGCTATAACATATAAAATGACAGAAATATCACTTTTTCCCCAATTGAAGTTTTACTTTTGTTTTTCATTTCATAACACAGCAATAATAAGATTCAGTACATGCTAAGATTGTCAGTCTAAAAAAATGCATAATATACATTTTTGTGAACTGAATGGCATAACAGAGCACACAAAAGTGATACCCAACAACAAATGACCGTTTCTCTGTAACCTAATCAAGTATTAGAGCAAGTTTTTCAGAATAACATACCATGAGCCTCGGTTATAAAATGTACTTGGCTGGTGCCTCCAGCTGTAAAACTATATACACAACTTTATGTTCATGATATATACATTTTACTACATATGAGTCTAAGGGGGTCATAAATCCAGAGGCAAAATACTTGTACTCAGAAAAGATAAACAGACTTTTCTCTCCTAATGTTATGACATTCAGAAACTAAGTATTCTAGGCCAGCTACACAGCAGAGTGAGCAGAAGTTCAGCACATCACCCACAATGTATAATGCCAATTGTCACACTGTGGCAGTAAAGACGCATAACTAAAGAATGCAATGCTCAGCTGGTATTACTGTTTGCAATTCAGGTACTTGTTAAACAGATTGATAGCTATTAAAAATAGTGACTTCCAAGACAAAAACTGTTGAAAAGAACACGGTTCAAAAAAAGGCAAAGTTACTGTCTCAGTAACAAAACTAAAATCTCATGGTAGACACCATGGGTTTCTAGGTCTTGGGTCGAGCAGATTTAAGGTTAAATAAGCAACAAAACAAGATCTCCAGCAAGACGAGCAGTAAAAAGCAGATGTGTACTTTAATCAAGAGATATACAGGGCTTTTTTTTACGAAGAGGCAAGAAAGCCGAGGAGTTGCTGCTCTGAAGCTGCCACAGGTATAATATGAAAACATACATACACTATGAAGTGAACCCATCCACTTCTAGTCAAAGGCCTTTGGGGCTTTTGCAACGTGGCTAATACATCAGGTGCAAACTTACCCAATGGGAGATTAACATCCTAATCTACAGGTGCTTACCTTGTGGCTCCTGTAGTCCAAGCCCTGCTGTTGTATCAATTGGATGCAGCTGGACGGCAACATGACAGACATCCCCTTCTGGGAAAGCTAGAACAACATGATATGCATCTGCAATCATGCTGATTTATGAGCTGCTAAAGGAATACCATTCACATGGAAGGGGTGCAATAAACTCACTTCAGTAAGATATTAAGGGCCAGTTGGGAAGCAATGGTTTAATAGACAAGAAGAGGAATCATGAGTCTCTGGGTATTTGTATAGATTAATAGATTCATAGATTATTATGACACTAACAACACAGAGACCTTTCTAAGCCCAGCCAAGCTTTCCAGAAAGAATAATGACGTCCTGTATCCAAACAGGACACTGAGGACCAGGCATTTATAAGCTACTTCTGTCCATAAGGAACATGGGTCCAAGACCCATTGTAAATATAGTACTTCCAAATCACTGGTCTAGGCTGCACTTAAATTGGGTAATAGACACTTTCAGCTTCATATGGATGGGAAGCCTGTTCCATGGGAGAGTCAGTCTCTGGGAGACATATCTGCCTCTCCAGCAAGATCTGTTTAAAGGAAAACTCCACCCTCATACAGTTTTAACTCAATTGTTAAATTTATTTTCTCCCTACAATATGGTTCCAGCATTGTGTATGTACCAGAGACCTGCTTGTAAAACTTTTATTTCCTTGCACTGGAGTCAAAGGAAGGGAAAGCTCACCTACTTTTTTTTTTTTTTTTTAAATTCAACTTCTCACATACTTTGCAGAGAAATTTGTCTCTACCTGCATGACATATCATAGACACAGTTAAATCTGTAGTTTACCCTGTCAGGTACTGCTGTCAATCTTAGATGGGTAATTAATCCTGCTTATGTCAGGAACACAGCAGCTGATATAAAAAAAAAAAAAAAAAAACAGAAAGCTGTGGAATTGTTTCCACTGTTTTTATTGCAGAGGGGAGGAAAACTTACTCCCCTTTCATAGCAAAACATAAAAAAGTAAGATAGTCAGGGGTTTAAAGGCAATTGTCAACTCTTTTGACATATTTACATGCGCAGCAACACAGTACTGAAATTCTAAGCTTTAGGGGTGTCCAACCTTTTGGCTTGCTGGGGCCGCATTGAGTGAACAGAAATGGTCTTGGGGCCTCATATAAAATATATCATATAGTTAACTCTTTCGTTGCTCCGGAAGGCCACAGTCGACCTCATGGCTCGTACTGTAGGTGCATTTGAACAATGAATAAATGTAATAAATGCCTAATATTTGCCTTAAAATTCTAATTCTCATTCTAATTCTCTAATCTTACAGTTAACTCTAACATCTTAGTTAATATATCTATATATATCTATAATATATATATATATATATTTTTTACAAATAAACAGATATTCACTACAGCACTAGCATTTCTCACTGGGAAGACCATTCCAGCAGTCCAACTATGTAAAATGTCACCATCAGCAGTCCTACAATACTATAATCCACAAAAATAACCCAACAAATTCGCAATAAAGTAAAGAATTCACATTACTGACTTAATAAAACAATTCTGAATAAGCTACAAGAGGGTCTCACCCAAACAAATAACTGGTGCCAGAAATATGGCCTTAAGCTAAATGCCAAAAAATGCATCATCATCCCCTTTGAGGAGAGTGATGTCCCCACAAATTATCACATTAATAGCAATGTTGTAAGCACGCAATAAGTTGTATGGTACTTGGGCACCCAGGTTGATAGCAACCTGACTTTTGACCACCAAGTTGTCTCCGTTGTAAGGAAAGTTTTTTACATGACCCACTTCATTAGTAAGGGTATCTCATCCAGGGACAAGGAGGTCATAACATCCCTGTATTCTTCCTTTACAAGAGCCATTATTGAGTGCAATGCCCCTTTTGGCATGTGCCTCAGCAAAACACCCTGCCAAAAGAAAGACTACAACCATTTCTGACAAAAAAGGTCAAAGGACTAAGTTCACTTAGTTATCCAAACAGACTAAAAATCTTCTTGCTTTCCTCTGTCTCTCACTGGCCCCTATAAATTTAATCATTGGCTTGCTTTCCAGGCTAAGAAAGATCCTGCCTTAAGAGACGTCCTCTACCTCAGAAACACTGGTTATACTTAAAACGCTCACTACAAAGACCACAGCCTTCACTGCAACATAAACAAGCCACTTCTTATGGACAGGTTCTTGACACAAAGACCTTCAACTTCTGTAAAAAGCTCCTCTCATTATCAAACAATGTAGTTCAGCAATACGATGGCTGGATGGATAGCCATAAATGTAGTCCTTGGGTAAGTAGCATAGCCTTCATCAAACCAGATGGAAAATCCACATACTAACCTTTCCCAGCTGGATGGCTAAGATCTAACATTGGTAAGTCTAGTTGCCCAAGAAGAGGGGCATGTTTAACTAAGAATTCCATTTGCAAAATTATATTCAGTATACATATTAAATATCTCTGTCTCTTACACACACACAGACACACACACACACACACACACACACACACACACACACACACACACACACACACAAAAAAAACCCCCTACTTGTAAAATAGGCAACCTCAGTATTCACATGACACCCACTCACTGAATGAAATTGTCTGCAAGTCAAAATATCTGAAAAAAAATCATAATAGAGATGGATTTATCCATGCAATTTCCAACCACCAAAAGGACCATCAATAAATCAACAAACAACTGCTCAGCAAAAAGTAAATCAATAAGAAAACCATAAACTATAATGTTACATACTGGTGTAAACATATAACTTGTGTCAATCCCCAGGTTAATCCATACCAAAAGATTGTTTCAGAGCTTCAGCTATGTACAAATGGCGTTCTCCTAAAAACATAACTCATTGATATTTGCCTTGTTGTAATTATAACTGTAAAAAAAATGTTTTTGTTTATTCTGTACCTCAGTGATTCTCACTGTTACAAGATGTAATCTCTGCCATATTGTATGAGTACTACATCCATAATTTGCTCTCTCTCTCTCTCTCTCTCATGTATTGTATTATATTGTTTTGTGTTATTTTTGGAGCTTTTCTCCCCAGGCCTCTGCAGAAAATGGACCTGTGTCCAGTCGGACTTTCCCAGTAAACAAATGTAAAATAAAATAAAATAAATAAAAATAAACTTATCTCCAATCTAAAGCCATTTGACATTCAGACATTTTAATTTGTGCAGAAGTTACTCACAGACTGAGAGTTTACTGAGCTGTAATGCTGACCTTTCTTTTGAAAAAAACAAATTCCCAGACTTTGTCAATAGATCAAAGTGTAGAGAGGATTACTTATTTCTTTATTATATATTTATTTATTTTTGGAAAACATCTTTAAAACTGTTAAATTGATTACACACCCAGAAACACAGAAAAGTTATTGTGATTATGTAAACCACAGGCTGCTATAAGAAATCAAAGTCACATTACCACTCTATGCTTATGTCCGAACAGATGAATCATACCTGTCAATTCCAAAAGTAAAGTAGCTTAATAAGAAGGTTATTTGCGAGGTTACATGGCAATTAATATTGGAAATAAGCAAAGATATTAAAAAGGCTCTGTTTTTCATAATTATGCCGAAAAGTCTTCCAAGATAAATACAACTGATTTAGTATGGAACCATACCTCTCAGCTTTAGAGCAAGAAATCTGGACAAAGCGAAAAATAAAAGTGGGACACAGACCCAAAAATAGTTATGCATCACAGACACCACTGAAACAACTGTAGCTGCAAACATTATACATCACTTATAATATTTCTATCTCATTATTGTCAGTTAAACATTATATGGCTCATTCAGTCCTGCCTTCTTTTGCATCAAAGAAAACCATGCTTTGAAATGACAAATGCATTACAAATAATAAATAAAACACATTGCATCAACATCCTGCAACTTCCTACCTGCAAGCAACCACAGAGCTTTCACTGAAACTAGGGCTGCTTGTTTCCCCAGAATGGCAGCTCTCCCTAATTAAGTCTAATGGTATACAATCTACCAGTATCTGGACTACCTGAAATAAATTAAATTATGGCCTGTAAATTGAAAGTACACTTTGTTTAATTAAACTATATTTCTAAGCCCACTTACTATATTTTTTCAGTAACATCCCAATATCCATTTCCAGGTCACTTTACAAGACATTGGCAGTGGTAGACTTGGCATCCTTCAGAACCCCACAGGCCCACGCTAATACATTGTCCATTAAATGTAAATATCCATCTACTGTAAATGGCAAGAAGCTATGTCTTAAAAAAATCTACTTCTGTCATGCGTACCCAAGTATTAGGTTTTGAAACAAACATATTCTCCACTGTCTGTAAGTCTCTGACTTTAATGATCATCTACTGTTGCAGCACTCCCAACACATAAGCACACACATACACACTAAAATCCCCAACATTTAAAAAATGACATTGTGCCCACTTGATTTGCCAGTATTGATGATCCGCCAAAGCTATGCTTACTGTTTTCCAATCTACCACTACTTAGAACCCACCAATGAAAAAACAGTACTAGGTGCTTTTTTGTTTGTCTGAAAAAACAATACAACTTTATATGCTACAGTCCCACATAGTCAGTCCACTACTGACCCATTAACCCTAGGCTGCTGTCTCACTCTTACTCCCTGGAACTGCATTACCTTGGATGACTACTTTTATTTCCTAAGCAAAAGATACAAATTGGAAGATGAGGCAAAAATCCAGACATTCTTTGAAAATCCATACAGTTAAGAGGTTATGTGTTCATGTTCAATACAACACTCTCCCTGTCAGGAAAGCTGCAATTTAATGAAAGTGTACTCTTAATGTATGATGTATTTGTGAGCTAACTTGTTTGTGTTCAGTAGGGAGACTGATCATTGTTAGCCTCTTTGTGCGTGCATCTCTCTCTGTCATGCACACATATACACACATACACACACACTCTTCTTCTACTTTCACTCACACAATTCTGCTTTCATGCATGCACTCACTCACTCTGTACTTACCTATTAACACAGGTAATTGCTGTCCCTTTCAAAGGCAACAGCGGCAAATCCATAGATGAGTCCCTCTTCCGCGAGAACACACACACACACACACACACACACACACACACACACACACACACACAGATTGTTCGGCGCAAAATAATGGCGTAAACACACTGACCCTTTTTTGGCTCAAAAACAAAACTAGAAGGGTGCTTTGATGCATGTGCACACCGACATTAGCATTACAGGCCATGGGAGCAAAAAACACAAAACAAAAAAAGTGTTTTGGGGCATGCGTACATCGATGTTGCAGTTAGAGGTTGAGGGCCGCATGGAAGAGCTCTGAGGGCCGCATGCGGCCCGCGGGCCACAGGTTGGACACGTCTACTTTAAATGTTATTTATAATAGTTTGTGTTAAGATAACTTATGAGTAGTAGCAAAGATTTCTGTGACATTAAGAGAAAAGTTGGTAAATATTTTTTCTTGTAAAGTATTAATGCATTTACCATTTCCAAGCCACCCCTCCCACACAAACACAGACCAGAACTGCAGAGAATCAGGTGGCAACCCTATCAACTAGGTGCACTGATACTGTTGATAAGAAAAAGGTCTTTTATGCTTTGTCTGACATCCTTCCAGAGAAGGCTGCATTATCTGGTACATGCAGATCCTTTGTAAGAGATTCCCACTGACTTTCAGTCAGTCCTTGCATTGTCAAAGTGCAACCATAATATACAGCTGAATTTACTTTAACATACATTTACTATGTGCCCTTGCATTAAGAACACTAAGAAAAGGAAATCAGAAGTACTTAACTGTGTTTAAATGCATACATACATACACACACACGCATATGCTTTTGTACACATGTACTTTATATACATACACATATACAGAAACACATACATACACACTATATATGTGTGTGTGTGTGTGTGTGTGTATATGTGTGTGTGTGTGTGTGTGTGTGCATACAATTAATTATTTATAATAAACAACATAGTATAGTTAAGCATTATTAATGTATAAATTCTAGTAAATGTTGCTCAATGATTTACTTGGTCACCGTCACTCATTGGCTATGTGTAACACATGCAATCTTGGTCAATGTCTTTCGGTCAGTATTTTTTCTTTGTATTGATAAGCCACGGTGATACGGCGGTAGCGTTGTTACCTCACAGCAAGAGGTTCTCCCGTTCGATTCTCGGCTTGGCTTGGGAGTGCCTTCTGTGTGGAGTCTGAATGTCCTCCCCACGGTTGGGTAGCATTTGAAAGACATGCGTGCGTAAATGGGCGAGCCTTCGTTGAAGGTTGGGCGTCAGGCTGGCACCTCGGCGTTTCGTAAAAAAATCTACTGCCAATCATTAGCGGACCGGGGTTCCACTGTGGCGACCCCTTACCGGGAAAAGCCGAAA
This sequence comes from Protopterus annectens, assembly GCF_019279795.1. Lineage (NCBI taxonomy): Eukaryota > Metazoa > Chordata > Ceratodontiformes > Protopteridae > Protopterus > Protopterus annectens. The sequence continues at coordinate 1,607,503,634 of NC_056732.1, forward strand.
GACAAACAACAACATTGATAAGTGCATTTAATAATTGTTATTATCTTTGCCAGTGTAGCTTATGTTGTGGTTGAAAAGGGTCCTAGGACCAGTTCATTTTCCCGGTTACCAAAGTATAGTTAGTTAGTTAGTGTCAAAATTAACCCTGAGTTTCTCTGAACTTGTGTTGAATTAAAAGTACTCTTTTAGGTTTTTTACTTGTGTAGGGTTGGCGTTTTGTACATGCATATGTTAAAAAGTTATTTATATATATAAAAAATTTTTAATGCCTTATAGTGTAGATACACTTATATACTGTTGTTAGTTAGACTTGAATTTAAATTGAGATTTTTAAAATGTTTTAACATGAAACTGGTTGCTATGACTTTCGTCTTGTAGCCAAGGAAATGACATCATATGATGGTTTTTAAATTGAGCTATTTGGCGCTGTTTTTTGTCTGATGAAGCTTCTACTCTGGTAGAAGCGAAAACGGAATATTATTAAAATACGTTTACGTTGTTTCTGGCTTCTTCATTTTGGAACCTGGTGTCTTCAACTCGTTTTGCTGGTGATTTAAAGTATAAATAAATATGAAATAGAAAAAAGGAGGGGGAACATGACAAATAATTGAGGAACTAGTAAAGCACATTTTAAGTCAGCATCATTCATGAGAGAGAAAAATCCTCCCACTGAAGGCATTGGGATGTAGCAGACAGACTAAGTTTAGAGTACTACTACTTGTCACTTGTAAATGTACAGCAATTATTATTTACTGCAGTGAGAGTTTTCACACCTCGGCATGAGAGTATGGGGGAGGGTTTATCAAGTTTGTTAGGACTACAAAAGACTCCCCTTTCAAAAAACTGTTTTTTATCTGCTTTTTGAATCTGCTTTCTTTTGCTGCAAGTAGCTAACAGCTATTTATAGCATAGAACAAGCTCTAGCAGACAGATAAACAAGGTTCGTTCTGAAAAGTGGTAAAAAAATCAATCAACTTAATAACAAAAAATACCAAGAGAGCGCAGCAAAAGCAAATTGACTGAATCATCACCTACTTTTAACAAAGTCGTTATTATTTGAACTGTTAATAGCAGCAGTCTGCATTTATAATTTATAATTTGCACTCTGATTCCTCACATCTCTGTTGAAACTTTTCCCCACCCCCCTCATTGTGGTTTCTGTTGCTTCTGTGTTGTTAACTCAAGGTTCCATTAATTTGAACTGTTAATAGCAGCAGTCTGCATTTAAAGTGGAACAGCCTTACAAGATTTCTGCAAATATATAGACCCGAGTATATTTTTCTGTATTTTCTGTATTATAGAGCTAAATTGTTGCTTATATATCTGTTGTCTTAGTGTTCTGCAAATATACAGAGATCAGTATATATTTTTGGGGTTTTATAATTTGCACTCTGATTCCTCACATCTCTGTTGAAACTTTTCCCCACCCCCTCATTGTGGTTTCTGTTGCTTCTGTGTTGTTAACTCAAGGTTCCCTTAGTTTGAACTGTTAATAGCAGCAGTCTGCATTTAAAGTGGAACAGCTTTAGAAGATTTCTGCAAATATATAGAGCTGAGTATATTTTTCTGTATTATAGAGCTAAATTGTTGCTTATATATCTGTTGTCTTAGTGTTCTGCAAATATACAGATATCAGTATATTTTTTGGGGTTTTATAATTTGCACTCTGATTCCTCACATCTCTGTTGAAACTTTTCCCCACCCCCTCATTGTAGTTTCTGTTGCTTCTGTGTTGTTAACTCAAGGTTCTCTTAATTTGAACTGTTAATAGCAGCAGTCTGCATTTAAAGTGGAACAACCTTACTAGATTTCTGCAAATATATAGAGCTGAGTATATTTTTCTGTATTTTCTGTATTATACAGCTAAATTGTTGCTTATATATCTGTTGTCTTAGTGTTCTGCAAATATACAGAGATCAGTATATATTTTTTGGGTTTTATAATTTGCACTCTGATTCCTCACATCTCTGTTGAAACTTTTTACCCCCCCCCCCTCCCTGTTCTGGTAGTAGTTTAAATTTTGTGGCTTTTGCAGTACCCACCCCACTGTACATTTGATCTAGGACACTCCCCCAGTCCCATCTCTTTACCACATTCTACCTAATAAACCCTTTCTGCACTTGCTTTTAGTCCTTTTTAATTTAATTACATTTTTTCAAACTGTGTGTGGACTAATATTGCTACATACTCAAGTGTGCCAGCTTGCACTGCATGTGAATTGTTTTTACTACTGTTTTTGCTACTTTTCTGAAAAAAAAATTGTAAGCCTGTTTCCTACCTTTCCTGTAATTAGTGTTCCAGATACAGATTTGCTGTATCCAGGACTATTTGTAAGCTTCTGAGCCCCCAAGCCTTTCTGTGTTGGAGGGAAGCCTTCTAGCTTATCAGTGGGAGTGGTAAGCACTAGGTAACCTGTCTACCACATAAGGAGTGGTTCTGGCCCAGAATTTATAGTTATTGGCCTTTTGGGCGGTCTTCCCTCTCTCTCAACTTTCTGATTTGAAGGCCTGCATTTGCACTTGTTTCTGTCCTGTAACTCCTGGGTGGGCCCATCTCATTTGCTCACTCAAAAAAAAAAAAAAAAAAAAAATTCTGCTTTTACTGTATTTGTGTTTCTTCCTATTTTATTTTGCTTTTGCGTCATCTTAAAAGTACTCAATTGTATTTATTACTGCTTGGAGTAACTCATTCTAAGCATTTTAGTTTAAGCACTTGGGCTTCAGACCAGTTGTTTTACATTAGGAAGGTTTGTGGCCTGCACTGTGGTGGCAGGACAGGTAGCTTACATCCTTCTAAGTTGTGAACTGCTGATTGAGGGCTCAGTGTCTGTTATTCTAAAAGTGTATTAGTTCTGGTTTAAGCACTTGGGTTTCAGGCCAGTTATTTTACATTAAGAAGGTTCGTGGTCTGCACTCTTGTGGGAGGAGAGGCTGGACTCTGCCCTTCTGAGCTGGGAATTTCTGGTTAAAGGCTTATAGTGCCTGCATATTTGAACTGTTTCTTACTGAAATTGGCACACCTTGTTTGCTGTAGCACAGACTAGATGCAGGCCTGCTGAATCTAGCTTTATTTGTATGCTGCTTGTTTGTTTGCTTGTTATTTCCCTGAAATGCTAATTCTACCTAAAACGTGGCTTTTCAGCACTTCTGTGGATCCCTAGTGATATCTGCATTGCTTACTGTACTTATTTCCTTGTTTCACTTGAAAGAAAGTTACTGTTTGTTGTTTTTGCATTTAAGTTACCTGAAACGCATTGCATTTAAGTTACCTAGCACTTGCACACTAAAGCAATTATGTAAGTCAGCACTAAAATATTAAAAGCACTACACCCTCACAAACTCCCCTTGAGTACCTCTTTCCCCATTGGCCCTTTTTTTCAATTATAAAGGAATTCCCAATACTATTCTAGCATGTCCAAAGGTCAGTTGTCAATCTCCTCTCCAGTCCAGCTGGTGAATCTGGGAATCTTGAGGCAATGTTACAACTGCCTCATGTACACAGACAACCCTCTCCTCCTCCCAACAAATTCCAACACATGTGAGAGATGCAACCATATAGCCATACTGGAGGCTAAGCTCTCTCAATTCAGTACTGGCGAAACCAGTCAGGAGGAGAAGGAAACCACACTCACTACAATTCCAGTCTCACATAGACCTACCACGACAGCAAACCAAACATATAAACACACAAAAACATACTCGGAGGCTCTAGATAAAAATCTGTCTAAGCAGCAGAGACCTCCAAAGCAGACACCCAAGCAACGGCTACCCCAAAACAAAACACGTGCAACACTTAGCGCACAAAGCCAGTGTGCCGAACAGTCACAGCCCTTAAGGCTAAACAACACACCTGATACACTTGTAATAGGTGACTCTATCGTCAGGCACGCTGACGTCCCGCTCTCCAGGCTGAACAAGAAGGTCATGGTGAGCTGCCTGTCGGGCGCTAGGATCCGCCACATAACACAAGCACTCAGGTCACTCCAAGGCAAGTACAAATATGACTCAGTCATTGTCCATGCTGGTGTGAATGACCCGAGACGTACCTCCCTGGACTACATGAAAAGAGACATAGAGGAGCTCTCTGAGCATGTAGCCCAGGCCGGTATGACCCTGACCTTGAGTAACATCTTACCCTCACCAAGAATGATGCCACAATATGAAGACAAGATGATCAATTTCAACAATTGGCTTAAGTATTGGTGTCATTTAAAGGGGATCCAATGCCTGTCAGCCTGGAATGACATGCTCGACAAGCCACGATGCTTCACTGGGGACGGCTTGCACCTGCCACCCCTGGGCTTTCGGATATTGGCAAAGGCTCTTGCTACCCCCATAGTGCCTTTTTTAGGCAAGGCTCAAAAGACAAACCCACCTCCATAGGTATCACAAGGGATAAGAAACTTAGAGTAATGCTACTCAATGCCAGAAGTCTAAACCTCAAGATGCACGCACTCGAAACTCTCCTTAGCATGGAGAAAATCGATATCTGTGCAGTAACAGAAAATCAAGGCTCCAGAGAGCACCCCAGCACTACCAGGTTATACCTCATACCATGCTTTTCGGCCCCAAAACTTGGACCGTACCACAAAAGGAGGGGGAGTATCAATATTCGTCAAAGATACCCACACCTCCAGGTTGGTGGCACAGCACGAAGCATCAGAGACTATCCATGTGCAACTAACAGTGGGTAAAACTGCCTTCCAGTTTATAGCCTGATACAGACCACCCTCCCAAACCCAGGAACCCCACTCGGCCTTCCTGAGAACACTGGAAAATATGAAGGTCTCGCCAAACACCATTATATTGGGCAACTTCAACTACCCAAACATAGACTGGGAGCATTACTCTGGCTCCAACACCCTAGCCCAAAGTTTCCTGGAATTTATAAACTCAAATGCTATGGAACAACTTGTTACCACTCCCACAAGAGGGGAAAACATACTGGACCTGATCATCACCAACATGGGGACTCTATGCTTCAGACCAGAAGTGTATCCCTCACTGGTAAAATCAGACCATAAACTAATCTCACTGGATATTCACATCCCGACTCCACCCCCTGCCCTGAAAACCACAGTGAAAAACTTCTCTAAAGCAAATTTCACACTCCTCAAAACCGAGGTGGAATCCTTCAAAGCCCCCGGGCCTGTGGAAAATACGGCCCAGACCGCAGAATCCTTTATAAACGCATTCTATGAACACCTTCAGGAATGCATGGATCATGCAATCCCAAATAAAACCAAGACCCAATCCTCCAAAGGCAGGCGTCCTGTCTGGTGGACCCCAGCCATAAACAAACTATACAATAGAAGGAGGAAGCTACTACATGATGGAGCAAAATCCCAAAAAGGGAAGGCATCTCTGATCAGTATTAGAAAAAAACTACGGGCACTCATAAAATTGTCTAAGGCCAGCTTCGAGAGAAAAATTGCACAGGACACTAAGGATAATCACAAGGCTTTCTTTAGTTATGTTAGGAACCTGGGTGGGAATTCCCAGATATGCTCAGAATTAGTCCAAAATGACAAAAAATACACCGAACCCATAGACATTGACAACATCCTAGCTGACAGGTTCAGCGCAAACTTCTCCCCCCCTCCCCACCAAAAGGGCAAATATTTATCCCAGCAGAGTGCTGCCCCCCTGACATCTCAGATGCTCAGGTAAGAGCTGCCCTCTCCAAATCAAAAAACACAGCATCAATGGGACCAGACGGTGTCCCGGGCTGCTTCCTACATGAACTCCAAGAAGAGCTAAACCCAAACATAAAACTACTGTTCAATCTTAGCCTTACTACAGGATATGTACCCAATGAGTGGCGTACAGCAACAGTGGTCCCTCTCCACAAAGGTGGTGCCTCAACGGATCCTGGAAACTATCGCCCCATAAGCCTGACTAGCTTAGTCTGCAAAGCTATGGAAAGCATCATCATGGACCTCATAAATAAAGATATTGGGGACCTACAGACACTGGATCTTACCCAGTTCGGCTTTCTTAAGGGCAGATTCTGCCTCTTAAACCTGGTTGATTTCTTTGAAACAGTCACCAAGGCCATTGACGAGGGGAAGGTGGTCCACACAGCCTACCTGGACCTCGCAAAAGCCTTCGATACAATACCCCACTCGGGCATTATAGATAAGCTCACCAGCTTAAATATAAACCCCTATGTCACTAGATGGGTTGCAAACTGGCTCAAGGACAGAACCCACATGGTTAGAATTGCTGGAGCCATGTCAGACTCCAAACCAGTTACAAGTAGCATCCCACAAGGCTCAGTCCTGGGACCTCTCTTGTTCGGTATATATTTCTCAGAGGTACAGGCCAACACGGAAGGACTGTGGCTGACTAAGTTCGCAGATGACTGCAAACTGGGCGCCATAATCGACTCTCCAGCCAACACAAGCATCCTCCAATAGGGCCTCATAGAAACAGACAACTGGTGCCAGAGCCATGGCCTCAAGCTAAACACCAATAAGTGTATAGTCATCCCCTTTGGCAAAAACAAAGTGCCCACAAATTACCACATAGGTGGTAATCCATTAAGTATAGAAGAAGTAATTAGGGACCTGGGGACCCAAGTTGATAGCAATCTCTCATTTGACAACCACGTGGCCAAAGTGGTTAGAAAAACATTTTATATAGCCCACCTAATCATGAAGGGATTCACATCAGGGGAGGTCATCGTGCCTCTTTACTCATCCCTCATCAGGCCCATAATTGAGTACAATGTTCCTTTCGGGATGTACCTTACCAGACACCTGCAGCAACTGGAAAGACCCCAAAAGTACCTCACCAAGAGGATCATAGGGCTCAAACAGATGCCATATGCTGCCGGGTTAAAGAAACTCCAGCTCTACTCAGTGGCATACCGCCTGCTCAGAGGCGATCTGTGCCTGACGTATAAAGCCATGTCCAACCCGGAATTAATGGACATGCTGCACCTCAGAAAATCCAAATCCCATCGAGCTACGCGCTAGAGAGACTTGAACCTTAGCACTGAAATAAATAGGACATGCTGGAGGGACAGATTCATAACCCAGAGGCTCCCATCACTCTGGAATAAAATCCCAGTCCAGGTTAGGCAGAGTCCCTCATTGACTCTCTTCAAGAGGAATCTTGATGAGTGGATGGGAGATCGTAGGTTTACCCCGGGTATCACTTCTGTGTCACTGTTAGACAGAGGCACAGTATACTAACCTCGAAAAAGGGCATAGCAAAATTAATTTAAAATGGGTGGCGAAAGCCAAACACACTCTGGCTAGGCTTATAAATGCCCTAGGGCAGATAGCCTAGTGTGAACCTATGAACCTATAACCTCTCTGAATAAATAAAGAGGTTATAAATTCCACTCCATCAATAAATTTGTTGTCATCTGTTGTCATCATGGACACTCTTATAAATTGTCCTAAGGGAATATTCTTTTTCATAAAATATGAATGATTACTGCTATACTGTAAATAGCTATTAAAAAGTATTTTTGCAATAAATACAGCTATGAAATTTCTTATTTTGCCTATCCCATTCTATAGTGACATCCAGAAAATTCACTTTCAAGCCTATTTCACCTATAGTAAGCCTTAAAAACTCAGAATCCTTGTTGAGATGCTATATAAAAAGTATGCATTTATCATAAGCTTCATTATTTATGAAAAACAGATTATCCACAAATCGTTTATAATACACTATCTTAATATAATTTCTATTAGAAGTCAAAGTGTATAACTCCCACCAACCTAACAATAAGTTTGCAAAAGCAGGGGCCACAGCGGACCCCATCGCTACTCCTTTAATTTGTCCATAATATTTTTTGTTAAAATAATTATTTTCCAACTAAAAACTAATGTCTTTCGTCTTTTCCCGGTTAGGTTTCGCCACAGCGGAACTCTGGTCCGCTAATGATTGGCAGTGGATTTTTTTTTTTTTACGGTGCCGAGGTGCCATCCAATGCCCAACCTTCAAAGAAGGCACATCCATTCATGCACGCACCTACCTGCATGTCTTTAAATGTCACTTGACTGCAGGGAGGATATACAGACTCCACACATAAGGTGCTCCAGCCGAGAATAGAACCGGAGAACCTCTTGCTGTGAGATGGCAATGCTAACCGCTGCACCACCGTAGCCTACACAAAATAATTATTTTCAAACAAAATCTCTAATAAAAAAAATAAAATAAAATTATATCACTGGATATGTCAGTGTATTTTACCATAAAAAAATGATACCACTGGATATGTCAGTTTTTTTACCATAAACAATCTAATACACTCTACCCCAACATCTTGAGGAATGCTAGTAAGTATGGAACAAATGTCTAAGGTAACAATATAGGTATTTTCTTCTTTGTACTCCTTAAATATAACTGCATCCACGTAACTTGTCTAAAAAGTCCCAAGAATCTTTAATATAGGAAGGCAACCTTTGCACCAAAAGTATAAAATGGTATCTAAAAGAGAGACATTCCTTCCGTGATACTAATAGGGGCCAAAAACATATGTCTAAAGGGGAGTTGGGTAGAACTTTTATGACTCTAAGATTCCCAACAGAACCCCAATTTTTGGGTTTTCATCTTTCAAAAATCTGTATAATTCAAAATTAATAACATTATTCATCAAATATTCATGCAAACTAAAAAAAAATAAACATATAACTTTTATGCATATCGTTCAAAGAAACCTCCATGTAATCCTCAACTTTATCAAGCAAACATTCTACAGCTGTAATATGTACAATGGTATTCATAACAAATACCCCCCCCAGTCAGCCTTCATAAATCTAAGATTGCAATTCCTTTTCAATTCATATAATGCTTACTTTTCATCATTACTTAAGTTAAAAAAAGTGATTTTTATCCCTTTTACCTAAGATTGCTCTTATTTCATTTTCACATATCTGGTCAAAAACCTTTATCATATTGTTTAATGCAGGATTAAACACAGAAGGTTTACTTAATATCTTGGGTGCCCCGATGTCTTTCAACAAATATTTTACATTTAATTTTCATGTAAAAAAGGTTGCCTTCCTCTTGCTTAGAGTGTTATCAAAAAAGACAAAGACCCAGATATTTACTTCCTCCTAATAGGTGGGAAGGGGAAGAATGGCTGAATAGTCAATCATAAAGGGTGCTGTCCTTAGGAAGATAGGGCTCACTGCCCTTGTCTCTGTTTCATTTTCCAAAGGCTTTTCTTCTGTCTGAACTGACCACACTGTATCTGCTTCCTGTAAAAAGGATAATGTTTTATAGGAAAACTGCTGCTATATTTATGAATACAGGAACAAAATAACCGATTTATTATTTGAAAGGTCTTTCCATTTTCCTCCAGCTTCATAAATAACCCTTACGATGGAGGGTAACAGGTATTTCTGTAAAGGTGCACAGAGGTTCTGCTCTTGACATAACCATGCAGGGGCTGCAAACTTACCAAAAATGCTTTCTGTGGACCATAACAGAGGCAACTGCCTAACATTAGCATAAGTGGTATAGCAACCACATTTAGTGGCACGTTTGCCATGTTTAGGGATGTAAGAACATGCCTTAACAACTTCGGCCTTAAGGTGAAATTTGTAAAGGTCTCTGCCATCTCCTTCATCTACCTAAAGATATCAATAGGGCAGTGTAACACGTATGCCTAGCAATTAAGGTACTTAATGTCCAGAGTTGCTGAGACACACATTTTATTGCCAAACTTATAAAACACCCTACACTTTCCTTACCATTGGCAAGATTGTTAACAGAGGGCTACTTTTACACTCTTACCCAGTAAAGTCTGCTGGGTTATCTGACATCTAGAGCTTAAGAATCTGTACCTAATTATACACAGTCAAAAGTATCCTTATATGGAAAGCAGAATAAGTGCTGTCAACTTTGATTGGTCAATGCCCAACAGAAAAAGGTATCTTTTACTGGAATCAGAGTTATTTACACTCCCTTTAAAATATACCCTCATTACACTCAGGGTCTCACAGAAGAATACAACCTGCCAAGTGACCACAGAACAGCAGTTACTTCTTGCACATACCATCCCCCATGGCAGAATACAAATGAGTGTAGTATGCAAAGTCCTGATTCTCATCTTCACTGACATCGGAGTTCGTCAATAATCCTGGAGAACACTCCTTTCCAAATGGAGGCAGTGTTCACAAATCAGATGGCTAATAGATGGGGATTATAAATACATGCCATTTACCATGCTGTAACATATGCTTTGATGTGCCCCTATTTGAAACCAAATTTGGCTATATAGTTAAACCTGTTCCAAATGCACTGCTCTGTGCACTTGTTTTTACAGCAAAAAAAAAAACATTATTGTAAAATGATGTTAACTATTATATGCTTAAAGTAAGGTGTCAGTTCTGAAGGATTTAAGCTTGAGCACACTGATAATAGATGCATAGTCATATGCTAAAGCTTAAATCCTATTTTGTATAATTATATGTATTTTTCACAATCATATATTTTTTATAATCATATATATTTTTCACAATCACATATTTTTCATAAAATTTGATAAATGTATATATTGTATACATACTTTTAACTAAAGGGATTTCTTAGATGAAGAGGAACAAGATAAATGTATGTGTATAACAATACTTGAATATAAGTAAGTGTTCGTGTAGCTTTAAAGGAATGTGTAGCTTTTAATGTTTATTTTGTTTAATTGATTAATTAGAGAAGGGCATGTGATGTTTTTTTGGGTGGGATATATAAATGCTGAATGTGTTTTAGTTGAAATGTTTCTGATGAAGTCTGTGATACATTCTGACAAAAGCGCTAAAACTTTAGTATTTTGAATTTGGCTGTTATTAAACTTTATAGGTTTGGTCTCCAGTGTTCCGGGTCCATTCCTTTGTTGTTTGTATCTACAAGTACCTGCACTTGTTGTCTGAGAGATATTACATGTTGTGGGGCAGTGCAGCTATTTGTGTGATCATGCTCAAAAGTTCTGCACAGGAATTTTTGACTTTGCAAGGTTTATAGTGATTCCTAGATGATTGAAAAATTGTGGTATGTATTCTGTGGCTTGAAGGAGCTGATGCCTTGTTGATGCAGTTAGGAGCCAATTGTCTAGGTATGAAAACACCTGGAATCCCTGTAGTCTCAGGAGAGCTGCCACCACTGCCATGCATTTGGTAAACACCTGGGGGGCTGTAGTGAATCCAAAAGGTAGTGCTCTGAACTGGTAATGACTGGTTCCCAGTCGAAACAGAAAGGGTCTCCTGGAGCACCTCTCTATTTTGATATGATAGCACATGTCCTGGAGACCTTTACAGTACATCCATTTATCCTTGTGAAGCAGTGGCAAGATAGACTGGATTGTAACCATTCAGAACTCCTGACGTCTTGACATATAGATTCAGTTTGTTCAGGTCCAAAATTTGATGAAAGTCCCCTGTCTTTTCTGGCACCAAAAACAAGCTCATGTAAATTCCAAACCCTCTGTGTTCAGTTGGGACCATTTGGATGACTCTGTTTTTCTAGAGGTTTCTGAACTTCTTGAAGTGCGTATTCTCTCTGAATGGATGGTACGTCAAGTAGATTCTTTATGGGACTTGGAAATGGAAGGGAAAAGAGAATATAGTAGCCTCTGGAAATTATTTTTAGCACAAAGTTGTCATTTGTTAACCTTGTCCCAGCATCTAAGTGCAATAACAGATGGACCCCGACTGCATCCAAAGAAGGTTAGTTGGGCAATGTTTCAAGACCGCTGATATGACCTCTCAAAGAAAGGTTATCTGAAGCCCTGGTTCTGCAGCCCCCTCTGCCTCCAGGGCTGAGTCTGCCATTAAATCCTCCTCCTCTGCCTCTGGAAGAGGAATAGTCATGCAGATCCTGGAAAGGACCCTGAGATTTCCTGAAACAAATTTTCTTCCCACCTCATTGGTTCCTTACAAATGTCCTTTGTAGAGTATAAAACTTGATTCCTACAGCAGATAAGGTCTTTCCCTCTTGCTCACCGCGGATAAGTGTTTCCTTTACAGATGGTCCAAACAAGGAGGAACTATTAAAGGGAGCATTGGTGAAGGATGCCTTAAAGGGTTCCACAAACCCGCAAAGCCTCATCCAGGCATGTCTCCTAATGGCTACGCCTGTGCCGGCTGCTCTAGAAGTGCGCTCTGCAGCATTAGAGATTAACATCATCGAGGAATTAAATATTGAAGAAAGTGTAGCCAATTGGGGAAGATATCTTCTTAAGGCCTCCTCCAGCAAGGTTTCTGATAGAGAGTTTGTCAGCTCTTTAACCAAGCCTCTCTGGAGTCATGTGAAGTGTACCATATACTTTAATGCTCTCAGCGCGAAGGTGGCTGAAGCATAAATGCACTTTCCATGCCTGTCCAGCACCCGAGAATCTTTGGGGGGGGGGGTGGACAGAGGAGCTTTGCTCAGCTAGCTCCTTCTTTGTGGCTGCTGACACCACAATGGCATCAACAGGAATACCTTTACACCATTGCAGGCAGTCCACCAGTGGACTGAGATATTTGTCCGCATGTTTAGATATAGGCTCCACTGTGTCTGGCTCCTTCTATGCAAGGCAGGAGAATAAGTCAGTAAGTACACCCGCTAGCGGAGGGGGTTACCCAAGACATAGATGGGCCTACCATGAAAGCATCCAGGAACACTGATTCCTCAGAAGGAGGAGGTTGGGAAGGCCCATCCACCTTTTTGCTTCAGGAGTTCCAGAATGTCTCCAAAGGAGACTTCTTTAGGTGGGGATCTGTGGATCCCTCTCTCTCATTGAAATCGGTGTCCTTGGTCAGGGACTCCAAGGGGGAGTCCATGTGCCTCCTTTTGCACTTCTTGCTGTCTGTGCTGACAGATCTGAGGAAGTCCTGCTTCCAGTCGGATATGAAGTTTTTGGATCTGATAACTTTGGTCTTTTATTAAGTTTTTCAGAGTTGCCTGATGTAACCCCCTGAGAAAAAGAGGAGGCACATTGTTTAAAGTCTTTGGATGTAGATGGTTTTACAAGGGGGTTTGAGCCCCAGAAGAAGGTAATAACCCTCCTCTGTGGGATGTTCACATGAGGTACTGGAAGAAAGGGAGTCCCCTTGGGGGGAGGTGGCCCGGAAGCTTGTCTGGGGGAGATGACCTATAGTAGAACATGAAGACTGAAAACCTAGAAAAGATGATGGATGGGCAGGATCTGTTGGTTGAGATGACATAGTTCTGACTGCAGAAAAAGTCCTTTGTGCTGCCCAAAAAAATGACGGACTCAAGGAGACTCCCTCTCTCTCCCACAGAGCCAAAGCTATCAAGGGAGAAACAGTACAGCATACCTTGGACCCAAAGACACTGGACAATATCGGGCCAGAGCTGTTGAAGGCTGAGGCCCCTAGAGGAATGGATGGCTCCAACAGGGTCGAAACTGAAAGCACTCCCCCAGAGTTGGTGTTGATTTCTCGGATCCGAGACCCACTCTGATCCGAAGGAATGGAAGCAAAGTCAGTTCACTATGTTGCCAGAGTCAAAATAAGAGTTACTCTCAGATCTGATGGTGTCTCTCTCACGGGAACTGGATCTTGGGTATCTGAAACAGAAGGATGGATGGAGTTTTTAAGGTTGGTGTCTGTTCTCTCACAGACACAGAGTGGGTAAGAGCTGAGATAATCCCCATCTGGATCTGGGCTTTGCAGAATTTTCTCATCATCCAGTCTATGGCATGCTGAGCGAAGCTACCAGAGGATCTGGAGGAGGCAGAAGAATGTCTAGACTTGGCCTGTGACTGAGTTTGTAAAGTTGTAACCAAAGAAATTGGCTTTAAAAGGTTAGGGAGTACAGTTCCAAGATCTCAGATCCAAAGTTCTTGGATCTGAGTTAGACTTGCTCAAGGAAGGAGTCTATAAAACCTCTATGACTTCTGTCTGCTGTGAAGGTGGTGTCAGACCTGATGCGTTAAGATCCGAAGACAAATATGCTGCTGCAGACTTTGGTAGAGGTGCCTGTGCTGACAGATCTGAGGGAGTCATGCTTCCGGTCGGATATGAAGTTTTTGGATCTGATAACTTTGGTCTTTTATTAAGTTTTTCACAGTTACCTGATGTAACCCCCTGAGAAAAAGAGGAGGCACGTTGTTTAAAGTCTTTGGATGTGGATTGTTTTACAAGGGGGTTTGAGCCCCAGAAGAAGGTAATAACCCTCTCAAAATAAGTTTGTTTCACCTGTCAGAGAGACAATGGGGATTAAACACTGAGCAAACATTGCAATCAACTTGAGGATGCCCCAGCCCCAAACAGTATACGCACTTTTTATGGGCATCAGAATTTGGGATCATATGCCCACAAGAAGTGCACCACTTAAACCCAATTTTTCTGTCATAGTACCACTTAGGAGTAAACAGTCACACACATACACATGCACTCACACAGAAAAAATAATTAACACTAATGGGAAGAATAGAGAGGTTTCTTTTGTAAGAAAATCAGCATGACCACCACAGCTGATAGTATCCAAATTTAATAAAACAATAAAACAGAGATAAGTGCTTTTGCGTTCATACCAAACACTTCTTCAGATCATAAAAACAAAAATCACATACAATGTATTCAAAAAAATTATATTTTTTAAAAATCACAGACAATCACAGTCCTAAACCAAATTACGCCCTTTCAAATCTAGTTTGAGAGAAACACACCCATTAAGACCTGGATATCTAACAGCTTGCAGTTTCAAAATCCACTGCAGTTCAGTTGTTTCTGTGACATTTACTAAATCACCCCCCCCCCCCGCCATTTGTCTGCATGCACTTAAGTACCCTAAATGTAAAAGCATGATCTGTATTCTCCTTAACATATTTAGCTAAGGCTTTCTTCTCATTCCCTATTCTAATATCATACAGATGTCTAAAAATTATGTCTTCAGGTCTTTTGTTGGTCTTACCAATATAAAAATTGCAATAGAGCCAGCAGGTAGCTTAATATACAATGTGTTGTGTACCGCAATCAGCATATCTTTTGGGCTTAAAAGTAAAATTAAGACATGGGTTTACAAAAATCTGTTCCTTAGAAATAACAGAGCATGCTCGACAAGCATAAGTTCCTATTCCAACAGAGTGACGTCTCTGTACACCAATAGAAGCAAGGCGATCATCACCACACAGTTGTCTTTTTCAATTCAAACAATTTTTATACAAAAATAAAGGGTTATACCCTATTATATTTACTGTTTTCTCATCAGTTGTCAAGAACCTCCAATTCTTCCATATATCACATATTGGGCTCACATCATTCGTGTATATGATGCCAAACCTAAGCATATGGTTATGGTGTGATGTTACACTGCCCTCCCCATTAACATGGCTATGATGGGAAAAATATGGCTGACAAAGTGCCTTCCTATCATCATAAATCTGTTCTCGATTTTTGTTTAACATATCTTTCGTATAACCCCTCTGTGCAAAATAATCAGTCATTCTATTAATGGTACTTCTAAACTCATTATCCTGTATACATAGTCTTGACACTCTCACAAACTGACCTTTCACTAGATTAGAATAAACACGTCTTGGGTGCATACTATCATGTGTCAATAGACTATTCTTCCAACAATTCTTAAGATGTAATGAGGTATTAACCAAACCATTAGAATCTAAAATAAGATGCACACCCAGGAAGTCTATTTCATTTCCTGAACTAGACATGGTGAATTTTACAAAGTCTGTGGTGCTGTCAAGATAAGTGAGAAAAGTATCCAACTCTTCAGACGTACCCACCCAAACAAGAAAGACATCTTCAACAAAACAACAATAAAATTTGATAAAATTGTGATATGTATTCATACCCAAAACATTATTTTCCTCCCATGCACTCATAACCAAATTGGCATAGGAATTAGCACAGGGGGTACCCATGGCCACCCCCCATTTCTGATAATATATTAGATCTCAATACTTAAAAACATTGTTGCTCAAAACAAGGTCTAACACACAACAGATATTATTAATGGCGGCAATGGTAAACTCATTTTTATGGGTTAACAGATTCCTTATGGTTTCCATGCCATAGTCGTTTGGGATAGCTGTAAATAAATTCTTGACATCAAGTGTTGCAAGTAAACATCCCTTTATGTCACCAGATACACCGATGAGGACATAAAACTCATGGAAAAACTACTGCGTATCTCTCAAAACAGTAGGAAGGGAAGTTAATATATTCTTCATTTTATTTTCTATGAAAATTGTCATCCAACCCTCTCCCGAAACTATCGGGTGAAGGGGTGGGTCAAAAAGACTCTTATGGACCTTCAGTAAGCCTTTAATTAATGATAGCTTAGCATGTGTTATATATAAAAAAATCATAAATGTTTTTATCTATACACCTCATTCATCAACAATTCATACAATGTATCATGCACATATCCTATAATATTCTGTACCCTTTCCCTAGTAATTTGTGCATAAATATTTCCTTCTTTTAACATATCAGACATTCGCTGATGGTAGTCATTAATGTTCATTACAACAACAGAACCCCCTTTCTCAGCTGGTCTAACACAAATTTCAGTATTTGATCTTAAAGCTGATAGAGACCGTCCTTCAGTCACCGTTAGATTATAAAATGATTTCCGATGTGTTCTGTACAAAAATTCACAAATATCATCCTCACAAATTTTAATAACATGTGATTGTAGTTGGGGCATAAAAACACTAGATAGTTTGAGGCTCGGCACAGTTATATTATTATCTTTACCCCCCCCCCCCTTTTTTTTTTTTTTTTTTTTTTTTTTTTTAGGAACAAGGCAAGTGCCAATAGCATTGGAGAAAGTTAGATGCAAGGAAGGGGTAAGGCTCTAACATCAGCGAGGTAATAACTGTTCAGAGGGAAGATTAAATATATCAAAAAATATAGTAAAAAGGATATCTAAAGAGAGTGTAGCCTATCAAAAAAAGGAAAGAAAAAAGCAAGAAAACACTCATTTTGAGGAACAAGGCAAGTGCCAATAGCATTAGAGAAAGTTAGAAGCAAGGAAGGGGTGAGGCTCTAACATCAGCGAGGTAATAACTGTTCAGAGGGAAGATTAAATATATAAAAAAATATAGTAAAAAGGATATCTAAAGAGAGTGTAGCCTATCAAAAAAAGGAAAGAAAAAAGCAAGAAAACACTCATTTTGACAATGTTGTTGCTCAAGACAGTGGATCACATCTGTGCTGGATGGCAGCAAACGAAATCTGAGGAACTAGAGGAGATATGAGGTATTATGGGAGTGGGAGGAGCTCAAGACTCAGATCAAAGTCTTGTGAAAACGGCCACATTGGATCTGATACCGGATCCAAGGACCCATCAGTGAGGAGGAATGATGAAATGGACATCATCAGAGCTGCTTGGGCAGGTTACAGAGATGGAAAAACCCATCTGCACAGCCTTACTATATTTTCTGTGCTTTGCTCCTTATCTTACCTACCACCATTCCCACTCACCCCACTGCATAATTTTTCTACCTCCACCTCGTTCAACAAAACAACAGTAGGGATCTAATGTAATTTACTTCCAAGACTGAATGACCCCCCCCAAGTTTTCTTATGGGATTTATCTCACACCACTCCACACAGTGAACAAAATGCAACAAAATGTAAAATAAGCTAATCCAAAACTTACTGGGAAGTACTTAATGTGAAAAGAATCCCAAGAACCTTCACCAGTCCTTTACTTGCTTTTTTTTTTCTTTTTACTACTAAACTATTTAGCCTTCCACTGATCTAAAGATGCCTTACATAAAGGATATCTACTTTCCAGAAACATAACAACAAGGGAAGATTTAAAGAAGTGAAATACATCTTGGTGACCTACCTATATTGTATACATCTTTCCCCTATCCTGATAAACATTCTACAATCAAGATAAAACTTAAATAATCGCCTACAGGCATAATGCTAAAAGCACAGAAAATCTTGAATGCGGTTTTAGTTTCTATAGCATCAAGCCTCTCAATCTCATCCTATCAATATCCACACATCAACAATATACAATTTGCAAACATCTTTCTCTATAGGTTACAGGAGTATTGGCATTACTGATAATAAATG
This sequence comes from Protopterus annectens, assembly GCF_019279795.1. Lineage (NCBI taxonomy): Eukaryota > Metazoa > Chordata > Ceratodontiformes > Protopteridae > Protopterus > Protopterus annectens. Next base: position 1,607,521,656 of record NC_056732.1, read on the forward strand.
GATTATGTTATAAGTAAGGAGACATTTGAATAAAAGAAAAATATTAATTACTGAATACTGGCAAAAAGATTATTCATGGATTTTCCACAAATTACCTAAAACTATACTTCATTTATAGGCTCACAGGTGCATAGGTGTTTACTAGGCTAACAACCACTAGGGCTTTCATACGACTAGCCATGCAATCCAAAATGTTACAGACAAATTTGATTTACACAGGGGTGATTTAATGACTGCCTCCACCCATATACACACAACAGGCCACAAGCTAGGCATTGTGGAAACACCTTATCTTTAATAATAAAATAGAAAGAAAGAAAGAGATTCTAAATAGTTATCTACACTAATAGCAAAGAGAAATGCAATATCAAATAGGGACACTAAATGGCTTCTCTAACAAATAACACTAGGTAGACAAACTAAAATTGATAAGAAGTAATGTACAAGTTCCACTAACGTCTTCTTTTATCATTACTTAAAATACTTGGACCAAACGTTTGACCTCTCCATACATCATAATTGGTGAGCTAAATGCTGACTGCAAAAATCCATTTACATTTCAAATGACAAGATATTTGAACATCAACAACCTTATACACTTAGTTAATAAAATATCAGCCTAATTTCATCTATAACAAACATCACAGTATTGGATAGGATAATAAATATTCCTAATATAATAAAAATATGCAATTTTTTTCCAGATTTAGTAAGCAACCATTGCCCTATAATCTCTTACTGTTCACCAAAACATAAAAGTCCATCCCAGAGATAATCCATTCTTGACCCCAACACATCGAAACTCAAAACAGAACTCCAAAACTGACTTTAGAATGGTTTCCGCATGGGAACAAGACCATTTTCATCCATCTGCTGCAGTTTTGTGTGTGTGTGTGCGTGTGTATATATACATATATATATTTATATATCTATATATCTATATATCTATATCTATATATATATATATATATTTATATATCTATATATCTATATATATATATATATATATATATATATATATATATATATTTATATATCTATATCTATCTATATATCTATCTATATATATATATATATATATATATATATATATAGATATATATATATATATATATATATATCGACAGGGGGCATGGGGATCTCCTGCCCCCACCACCAAAATACAATCTGTTGTTATATTTATTTATTTATTTATTTCCAGTTTGATGATCGGGGAGGTCCATTGGGCTCAAAGAGCCCGTTTTCAGTGGAGGCACAGGTAGAAAGCTCCATAATACAAAGTACAATACATATTAGCAATAGTACCAGTTAAGCAAATTGTAAATATAAAATAGCAAACTAAGCAAAGTTAAACAGCAACATAGAGTAAAATATAATACATATTTACATGTTTACTGATTGAGAACAGTAGTACAGAGTTAAAATTGTACAGAGGTTTAAATCATCTGAGAATGGTAAAAAGTAACATTAGCAAGAAGGCAGTAAATAGGGTAATGTGTAAGGAAGAACGAACCTTATGTGTAATGAATGTATTCATGTATTAAGCAGGTTAGGAATGTAGAGTGCAATTGCACTTCCATTTATAGCAGAGGTAAGAATGGAGCTGGGTTTTGAAGTGTTCAAAGTTTTCAGAAATTCTTAGACGGAGGGAGAGAATTCCATTTGTTTGGCTAAGGAAAAGGATAGGAGAAGCTGACCAATGGGACGATTTGGTTTGTATACAGAAATTAGATTTTGGTGGACAGATCTTAGAGTTTTGTGTGGGGTGTATAATGGTAAGATATTTGTTAGTGCTGGGCATTTAGTTGGTTTAAAAATAAGCTTGTGAACTGTGGTGAGTTGGAGGTAGTCAAGGTAGTTGGGAAGTTCTAGCCATTGCAGCCGGTGGAGAGGTATACAGTGGTGAGTAGAGTATTTGGATGTGGTGGCGAACTTTGAGATTTTGTTGTAACAGGTTTCCAGTTTAGAAGAGATGGAGGAAGATAGGCTGGTTAGTAGGGGAGCACCACACATCAGTGAAAGTAGTAAGAAGGTAGTGATGAGGGTCTGTCTTGTTGAAGGGGAGAGGAAGTGGGAGTTTCTTTACAGCATGCCAAGTTTCTGATGGGTTTTCTTAATATTTATCTGAATATGGGTAACAAAGTTTAGGTGTTCATCAATAGTAACCCCAATATGTTTAGCAAAAGGAACAGCTTCTATAGTGGAGTTGGCATGGTTGATAATACTGAAAGAGGTTTTGTCGAGAGGGAGAGAACAGTAGGATTTTTGATTTGTTGGCATTCAGAGACAGGTGATTTTGAAGCATCCAGTTCTCAGTGGTTGAGAAGGCAGTTTGAGTTTTAGTTTGGAGATCAGGGAGGTTAGAAGCAGAGCAAACTAAAGTTGAGTCATCTGCATATTGTACTATGTTAGTGTTAGGAATGGCTGCATGGAAATCATTAACAAAGACATTAAACAGCATTGGGCCGAGTATGGATCCCTGGGGTACCCCAGTTGGGGTAGGAAGGAAGGGTGAGGTGCCAGTCTTCCATTTCACTGCCTGAGATCTATCAGAGAGGAAGCTGCTGAACCAGGTAATGGTGTTTTGTGAGAGATTAAGGTTAGAAAGGTGGTCAAGAAGGTGGGTATGGGAGACTGTATCAAAAGCCTTGGAGAGGTCAAGGAGGACTGTGGATACAAGTTCTCCAGAGTCACAGGCATGGTTTACGATGTCTAGAAAAGAGAGAAGAGCAATTATTGTGCTATGGCCAGGACGGAACCCATGTTGTGCTGGGTGAGGAGTTGGTTATTTGTAAGGAAAGGCATGAGGTGGATGCTTTTCTCAAGAATTTTTGAAATAGGGGAGAGAATTGTTATGGGTCAGAAGTTGGAGATGTTATTATTTTTGCCTCCTTTATGGAGGGGTAGGATAAAGGCTGCACGCCATAGTTTGGGGACATATGATTCCTGTATGGAGCTATTGATGAGTGTGTTAATGGGGATGGCGATGCTGTCTGCTGTAAGTTTTAGAAAGAGTGAGGGGATGTTGTCAGGGGCATTGAAGCCTGGCTTAAGCTTAGAGAGAAGTTTTTTTATATATGAGGTGGGGATGGGTTTGAGTTGAAATATAGGAGGAGAGTTTAGGATGGAAGGTAGGGGAGAACATGTTTGTAGTTAAAGGTTATATTGTAATATCAAAGACTTAACATAGTATGAAACATCCATAAGTTGTTAAAGTTTGTGGAAGGTAATATTCGGCACAATGCGTAGCGAAATATTGATGTTTGTGCTATCTACCTTTTACTGTTGACACATTTGACATTGACATTTTGGCCTTTTGATGAGTTTAGGTAGATCCATCTATCTACACACACACACACACACACACACACACACACACACACACACACATATATATATATATATATATATATATATATATATACACACACACATACACATATATGCACGCGTGTATCAACATTTATGATATATTACAAGGTACAGTACTAACATATACAAAGTCAGCTCTGTCAAGAAACCTGCTGACCAGAAAAATTCTGACAAACTATAAAAATTCTCAATGCATAAAATTTTCCTTAAGACCTCCCAAAACACAAGGGCAAAGAATGTCACCATAAATACCATAAAAAATACAGCTAACATAAAATGTTACTCTGTCATCTAACTTAGAAACATCCAAATTGTAACCCTTTAAACCCTACTTTGCAAAACTGCATCATCCCCCATTGAACACCAAGACTCAAAACAACAAACGAAAAAGAGCTAATAGACAATACTTACCATCACTAAAACTCAAACTGTCACTCAGTACATCCAAAACTACTAACATCTGGATATTTCATACTATGTTAAGCCTTTGACATTACAATATAACCTTTAACTACAAACATGTTCCACACAACTTTACACATGTTTTGAGTCTGTCTCTTTTAAGGTTTCTTTGATCTCCTCTGCCGACTACTAACCATACCTCTCAACCATACCAATTTCCTCAGTATTTACCAGTTTTGAGGGCAAGATAATGGGGTGCCACAAATTCCTGAGTGGCCCCTTTAATTCCCGATTATATTTGATTATTTATTTTTTGGTATTACAACTTTAACTTTATGGCTGATGTCACCATGCATCACCAGCCTACAGGGGGTGTGTGTTAATGACATCAGCTTCGTTGGATTGTTATTTTGAACTGTTTTGGAGGAATATAGCAGCAGTTTTGCAGTGTCTACCCAGCGCAGGTCAAGATGATCAGCCTCCAGGTATGAAAAAAACATAAATGTATGGTATCTGATACTATGGGCCCAGCTTATTTGTATTTAAACGCTAACCACTAACAGCAGAAATCTATTTAAAACACAACAGAGAGAGTGATTTGTCATTATTCAGTGCTAGGGGAGTTTAGTTAGTTATGAAAACAGAATTTTGTGTGTGTTATGTGCTCAGATCAGAGAGTGGGTCCCTCGTACTATTATTCAGCATTTTTTGTGTTATTGCTACCTATTTGTGCATCTGTTCACACAAGCTAAAGATAGAAATCCAGAAAGTGGTTCCCTCATATTATTTGTGTGTTACTGCTGCAGTGCCAGTCCAGTTAGTTGTGCATCTGTTCACACTAACAGCAGAAATCTATTAACATATCAGAGTGGTTCCCTCGTAATGGCAGAAATCTATTGACATTCACAGCAGAGAGTGGTTCTCTTGTATTATCCACAGTGGAGAGTGGTGTGTGTAGTGGTTCCCTCATATTATTCACAGCAGAGAGGTAGGTGTGTGTGTGTGTGTGTGTGTGTGTGTGTGTGTGTGTGTATAAAATGCCCCAGTTAAGTATACCTGGAGGAGCAAGAGCCTGAATTCCCTTATCCATATCACCACTTGTGATTCAATGTCTGGAATGTTTGGCTCACATAACTTTTGGTCTGTTCCTCTTAAAATGTGTGGTTGTTCTAACACATCATTGAGAACTGAATTCACTAAATAATGATAGCCATTTAAGTTTCAGTCTTCTTATCTTTCAGGAAAGACACGGTAAAAAAAATCTTATTCTAGCAACTTTCCAAGATTATACAAGCAATGTATAAAATATGTCCTTGTTTTTTGGGCCTTTTTTGTCCCCCCAATAAATTTTGGCTTTTTCCACACTTTTTGTGCGGTATAGTTCTTCAGGGGTATAGAGGTTTAGTGTTGCTTATGGCAAGGATGCTTGTGTTGTTAGTAGAACAACAGATAGAATACTTGCTTTTGATGCAGAAGGCTGTGGGTTCTAATCCCACAGCATGTATCTGGACTGCTGATACTCTACTGTGTTGTACTTTTAAAGGGGGTGATTGCTGCAGTCCTGAAAATATCCTCTTTGGCAGAGCTACCTAGTAACTATGAACCTGTTATCAGTTTGCCATCCATTTCCCTTTCGCAATATTACTAGCTTATCATTTTTTTTAATGTAACATAGGCAATTTATTCCTCAAAGACAACAGGCACTTTATTTGTAGATGAAACAAAGAAATATAAAGTTGTTTGCTAGCAGCAACCTCTGCATTAGTTACAGAGCTCTTTAATCTGGAATTATTTAGATGACTTTTACTTCTGCAGAGATTGTGCAGATTTACTGACACTGGCGGACTGTAGAAGTTTGAGTAGACTTTTATGATGGAAATGTTCTGAATTGGGCATTTTTCTCATTATTGGTTCATGCATTTTGTTTCATTGCTTACTGGAAAAATGTTCAAAGCAATACATCTAAAATGTGCTCTAACAAGTGTGCTGTATTACACAAGGAATATAAGTGAATACAATCAGGAAGGTGTATCAAAGAACACATGTATGTTTCGTGTGCAAGGGGCCTATGATTTGAAAACAGCCCAAAAGTTAATCTTTATCCACCACTGGCCAGAAGCATTTTCTTTGAATGTGGGCTGCAATGCTGCTTCAATGAATGTGAGTTTCAAGGGCAGAGATGTTTTAATGCTAACACTATTTTCATTTTAACACTATTGCTTTGTTTAGCAGATGTCTATTAGTGTTTGTGCTAGTTTTAAATTAAATCCAAATAATCATTGCAGAAGTAAGGCAGTACGCACATTACAGCCAACTAATGGAGACTGGAATGGCTGGAGGGGGAGGGCTGTGTATGTGGGGCCCCATTCAACCATGATTTTGTGAGGGGGTGGCAAATTCAAAGACATCCCCGGGCAGTATAAATTCTAGCTATGCAACTTATCAGTAGGCCATGGAAAATGACTTTTGGAGGTCCTAGTAGCAAACTATAATATTCTTCTGCTAAGATTATGCCTACCATTAAATGCCCTACTTTTACCACAAAACCCACATACTGCAAGTCACCCAAAACAAAATCCTAAGGTTCACCATCTTCTTTCCCAGTGACCATCATTGCTGTACATTTAAAAAAAAATGGTAACCATTTACTACAGGGTCTGGGGCCATGTTTTGGTTGTCTGTTCTTCAGTTTGCATTTGAAAGTTGGTATCCCACAATTCCATTGGAGTGGGTGGGGTTACATAATCATGTTTGCAAATGTTATGTTAATCAGCATGCAGATTTGTACCTATTTTTCATGGGCCTTTGTCCACATTTTTGATGTTTCCAAGTTGAGAGGCATGCTACTGACCAATGTTTTTTTATAAACACCTTTATTGAATTAGCACTTGTAACATATGCAAATTTACATGTTAAAGTAATAAAACTGTATTGACAAGTTCAAGTATACAAACATTATACTTCACATATATTGCTATATATCCTATAACCTAAGCAACATTACATAAATTATTAAATCCTGCCTTTTTTAAAACAAGAAACATCATTATTAAACCATCACTTACATCATACATTTACACAAATGAAAACCAACCGCACCGACACAATCCTAGTTGCAAGCATTTTACATCATAAACCATACTGCCACACTTCTAGTTGCAAAATTATACATCACTTATAATCCACCCAATCATTATTTTCAGCCAAACATTACATAGATCATTTAATCCCACCTTCTTTTAAACCTCATTCCTACCATATATATTGTTCCCACGGTTTCCATTTTTCCTATGTAGTTTCCTCCTACCCTTTTCCAAAGATCTAAATTCCAGTTGTTTTATCTCTGTTACTATATTCACTACTTCTAGTACAGTTGGTTTAGATTTTGATTTCAGTTTTCTAGTAATTGCTTTTTTGGCAGACAGCGTAATTAGACAAAGCAAGGCCTTACCATGTCTAGGCATTACCATGTCTAGGCAATTCCGATTCTGTATCATAGCTCAGAAAAATCTTCTCCCTCCCTCGTCACACCAATATGCCCATCCAGCATCTCCGACAGTGTATTATACAAGGAATCCTTAAAGTCCGCCAACTCACCATATTTCTCAGAAAATATGTTCCTAACTACCTCTTTCTTCCCCATCACACCTTTAGCATTTGCTGTCTACCTGAGGAAAAATTCTCTGGAGTCTACATGAGGTATGAAAATATCTGTGTAAACATTTGCAGACTATATTCCAAAATCTTCTAGAGTCTGTTACATATTTGGGAGACATACATTTATCCTCCCATTGTTTCTTTTTGAATTGCTTATCCAATCACTCTTCCCAATCCTTTATAACCTCCTCTGACTGATTCTTACATTATTATGCAATATTTTATATGTTCTACTAATTATTCCTTTTTTAATGGCAGCTTCTGTTCTAGATTCTACTAAAAACTCTACCAGTGCTGGTCTTTCGTTTAGGAACCCCTATTTCTTTCTCTTTGCCTATACTCCAATATTAATCCTTGATAGGGAAGGCAATCTTTAACCTACAGTCCAAATAAATCCTTGGTGTCTTCTCATAATATCATCTTTTCCTTGCGACTTATTTCTAACCAATACCTTGGTTCCTTTGCCAGTTTTCTCCAGTAATTTCCAGCCTCTCTTACTATTGTTTACATCTGTAATTGCAGTCATCTCTATCAGCAGAATCTCCTTTCTCCATCCCTGTGTTGGCTTAGTTCTTGGGATACATTCTGCTACTTTACATATATAATATTCTGTTTGATTACTGTTATTCTCCTTAAAGGCCTGCATCCAAAATCTTAGTCGCTCCTTGTTTCTTCACTGTCCTTTTCCACTTTGAATGATAGTTTTCTTCTTGTGCTGTCTATAGGAGCCTTAACTGTGTAGCTCTGAAATGCCCCTTCAGATCTGGTAATCCCAATCCACCTTGTTATATTGGAAGAATCATCTTATCCCACTTGAATCTTGCTGTCTTCCCCTCCCAGATAAAGTCCTTCAGATCTTTATTAATTGCTATCCACAACTTCTCCTCTAGATGATAAAAATATACCTGACTTGTGTATAAGATTAATGGGACTAAAAACATTTTAACTACATGTATATAACAAAGGTTCCATTTTTTCAGTTTTTGTATTATCTTTGTTTAGTCTCTTCCCACATATTCTTAGCTGCCCCACCAGAATCATTTTTAATACATACTACTAAATACTTCATTTTATTGTATCCCAGTAAATACAGATATTGCTGAACCAATTCATATCTGGTTACATAATTTAACCCTATGGCTTTTGTTTTAACTTCATTACTTTTGTATCCTGAAAAGATATGAAACTGTCTCAAAATGTTCCACAACACTGTAATGTCTCTTTTTGGTTTTGTCAGGTATAAAATAACATCATCTGCAAATTAGCCAGCTTTTCTTGACTACCATACCAAATATATCCCTGAATTTCTGAGTCGCTTATTTTCTTTGCCAATGGTTCTGAATATAATGCAAATAACAAAAGAGAAAGAGGACACCCCTGCCAGGTTCCTCTGCTCAAGCAGAAATTATCAGAGTGAATTCCACCTACTTTAATTTTTGCCTCCGAATTCTCACATATCCTCCTAATCAACCTTATATTTTTTCAAGAAATGCAAATACTTCCATGACCCTGCTCACAAAGTCCCAGCTTACTCTGTCCAATGTTCTCTGCATCAAGACCCACAAATAATGGTATTTTCTTATATTCTGCTTCCTTCTGGATCATCAATGTTCTGTTAATGTTGTCAAATGTTTGCCTCCCCTCCAGGAAACCACACTGATGCATATTTATCAATTTTGGGCATTACTTTTCCATTCCTTTAGCCATTTTATAATCATGATTTAGTGTTGAAATGGGCGTGTATGAAGCTGCATCTGATGAATCTTCTTCTAGGATGTTAGTAGTTCTCCTCATAAAATACTGTTAAGTAAAACCTTCCAGATCTTTAACAGATTTTTTCCTTCCTAGCTTCAAAACTTCCACAGGAATTCCTGTAGATTGGTTATACAACACAATTTGTATCTCATCTCCGATCCTAATCATTAGTAATTGAGCCTCATCTGCCTCTAACCTTGGCATAATTAATTCTTCCATAAACATTTCCATTTGTATCTTTTCTTGATTTCCATATTTCTCTGCTTTATACAGACTTTCACAGAATTTCCAAAATATTTCTAACACTTCTACAGGAGCTTGTTACCTTCCTTGATATAGGCTCTCTAAGCTTGGCAGCAACTCCTCCTACCTTCTGTTGCCTGAGTTGCTGTGCTAAAAGTTTTTGTGCTCTAGTGTTATAAAAAAACAGTTGTGCAACAGCAAACTTTCTAAACACATGTATATTATTGAGGTAATCCCTTATTTTCTGTTTGGCATTATTCTGCAGTTGATCCTCTTCTTGTTCTGTGAGATTCCGCCTGTTCTGCAATACTGTAACATTTGTCAGTCCCTCTAAATAATTATTGTTACTTCTTAACTATAACTTCTTTTCTATTTCCACCCTGTTTTTAAACTCCACCTTAATTTTATCCCACTCAGTAGCTACATTTTCAGAAGTAAGCTTCTGAATAATCTCCACTACCCATTTCCTAAATTCCTCTCTTTTAAACAGACAAGTGGGAAAGTGACAGTGTCTCATTATTATATCATTACCCTGCATTTTTATTTAGGTATTATTGCTGCACTACCTGAAATAGTTATTGGGTGCACATCAAAACCTTCAATTAAATGCATATTGCCTTCTGAAATGTAAATTCTGTCTAGTCTAGCCCAGTTTTTATATCTTACGGAATGATACGTAAATTCACTCAACTCATATTACTAAATTCACATCTTCCATGCCAAATATTTTCATAAATGTCTTCACAAATTTACCCTCCCTTGTTATACTTTCCCTTCTGGGCCTCCAGTGACATCTTTACTGCTGCAAATCAAATTCTAAACCCAACCTATAAGTAATATTCCTTGCTGAAAACTAATTATTTCTCTAAGAACTTCCTTAAGCTCCATTGCAGCAGTTTTAAGGTGGAATATAAATACATGCTGGTGTAATCCTTCTCCCTTGCCAGTAGCCCCTTAGCACTACAAATCTGCCATTATTATCTTTTTTTGTTGCCTTCTAGCACTAGTGGAGCTCCTCTTGTAATTAACATAAGTACTCCTTTTTTCCTTTGTCCCAGATATTCTGGTGAATAACCATCCTGAAAATCTTTATTAAATTCACATGTTAAGCTCTTTCCAAGTGGGCCTCCTGTAACACAGCTATTTGTAATCTACATTTTTTAATATAGTTCATTATTTGTTCTTTTTTTTGTATTTATCTGTGAGACCACTGACATTTAAAAACATTACAGAAAGCATCTCTGTATTAAAATGTTATTATTCCACGTTTTATGCATAGCATATTTTTGTTAAATGTCTAGTTCCAGTTTTCATGTTACATGCATAAACTGTTTGCCAGGTTGAACTTCTATATAGTTCATAGGTTCATAGAATAGTACTAGGCTAACTGCTTTTGTGGGACATTTTAAGCCTAGCCAATTACCCTATGTGAGAATCAAACCCTGCACCTTTATTTTATAAGGAAAACACCTTAACCATTATGCCAATACCCCACCCAAAATAATCAGCCCTTGCAAATCTTGAACCCAGGACCCTCCATACCATAGCCATAGCAATTTACCACTAAGCCATCTGAGTTGTTGTTTCTCGTCATATCCATTTGAGCTTATGTCACAACCTACAAATCATTTTGTTTTATAGAAAGCCCTCAAAAATGCTCAATACCTCTTTAAAACCCATTAATTTAATACTAACATACAAAACTATGTACAACTACAAATATTGAAATTTTACCCTCCTAATGGGAACAAATGTCTCAAACTGACAACCACATTCACAGAAATGTTATAAAATGCATGGTGCACCCTGTGCTTCTGCTAAGTGCTAACTTTTTTTGTCTTATCTTTATAACTTCCCCAGCTGGGAAAACCCCTAAATGCTTTCAGAGAACATTATCTCCTAGCCAGTTTCTCTTTTCTTTTTTTTCCCAGTCAATCACTCTTCACCAGACTGCAACCAATTTATCTTTATCAGACTGTCTACATGGAGACATGAGAACCAGAAAGCCAATTTCTCGTTATCAGATGGTCTCCATGGAGACATGAGAACCAGACAGTCAATTTCTCTATCAGTTTACTTCCATGGAGGGTGGCTGTGGTGGTGCAGCGGTTAGCGTTGCCTTCTCACAGCAAGAGGTTCTCCAGTTCGATTCTCGGCTGGGGTACCTTCTGTGTGGAGTCTGCATGTCCTCCCTGTAGTCTCGTGGGTTTCCTCCGGGTGCTCCGGTTTCCTCCCACATCCCAAAGACATGCTGTAGGTGGAATGGACACTCTAAATTGGCCCTAGGCATGAGTGTATGTGTGTGTGTCTTCTGTAGAAGGTTGGGTGTCGGGCTGGAAACTCAACACCGTCAAACCTGCACTGCCAATCATGAGCGGACAGGTGATCCGCTGTGGTGACCCCTAACAGGGAAAAGCCAAAAGAAGAAGATTATTTCCATGGAGACACGAGGGCCAGATACAGAACTGCTACCAAGCATACATTCATTTGCTAGAAAAAAAAAGCCTAATAATTTTCCATATTTTCTTTCAATTACTCGCTTTTTCTTAAAACTTGTTATTAAATCAATCTAAGGTTCTTAATTCAGTCATTCCGCATGCAAGAAAGAGAAAAAGCACATTAATATTTCTTTTGTCATGCTCTTTTAACCAGGTTTTTTTAACATCACAATGTCTACATTTCTTAAAACTGAACAAGAAGAGAAAGAAGGGGAAAAAAAGAACAGCAGCACCTATTTACAATCACTATTACACTTAAAATAAGTGAAAAAAAACGTTACTTTATAGTATGCAAAGAAAACCATACACCATAAAAATAGTATGATGAAGAAAAATGCTTTCTTTACTTACACTTAACTTTCTCCCTTCTCTTCCCCTCTTCAAAGCATTTTTTCCAAACATTAATGACATGAAGTAGGGCATATATTTTACAGTCCCCTACAAGTCCAACAACAAATTCTGAAAAAGTCCAATATTTCCAGATTTTCTTGTTCCGTCATATTTATGAAATATAATTATTGCATTGTAATCCCACATTAAGTTACTGGTTGTATTACTCCACCTTCCAAACCCTGTCTCTGATTAATTTCCAATGTACTCTGAATTCCTCTAGTCAACTGTCGTGGTCTCTTCCTTCTCTCCAACATTTTCCATTGAAACAGTGGAAAAGGTTTCATGGGTACAGTCTCTCTGTGGTCTTTGTTACAAGAAGAACAAGAAGCAGAATCTCTTCTGTTTCACAGCTCACGTTTTGCTGAACAAACTTTTGTATTTCCTCCTTGGTATGTACTTCATCAAAACATGATTTTGTCCCTTCAGGGAAGAACACCTTGAAAACAGCTACTTACAGCAGTTTGAATCTCACACCTGTAGCTCAACATTCCCTGAATAGTGGAATGAATTTAATCCTCTTGTGCCTGGTGTATAATGAGTAATCATTCTCCACAAACACTCCCCTGTCTCCTTTTAGTATTTTGTCCTTCTGCCACAGGTTTGTCAGAATCAACTCCTTCTGTTGGTAGGATTGCATCTTTACTATTAAGGGTCTAGGTTGTTTTCTTATAGCCAGGTTTGGAGCACACACATAATGTGCCCTTTCAACTAACATCTCCTGCTGTGGAATACCAGCCAAGTTGCTGATTTGTGTTTACATAAAATTAATGTGGTCTGTATCTTCCAGCTTTCCTGGTACAGCTGAAACTCTCATGTTTTCCCTACATACTCTGTTTTCTAATTTTATTATTTTTGAAACATCTCTTCCTGAGCAGTCTCATATTCAGCCAGCCTTTTCTTCATTTCAACCTCAGATTTTTGCAGCTTTATCATTTCCTATAAATATCCGTTTAAAGCTTCTTCCATTTTTTACCAGCCTTTTGTTTGTGCTGACACACTCCATCAGCGTGTTGTTTATTTTAACCAGGACTATGTGCAATTGTCATATCTGGAAGCTGTATTGCTTTTTGCTGAACAGCTGCAGAACTTTCCCCAGTCAGTGTTTCTTCCTCACTTTGTGTAGCCGATTTTTCCAGGTGCTCTGTACTTCTTTTCTCCTGGCATCCAGGCAAAACACTTACTAGCCAGTTACTGAAATTTACCCATAAACACAAAAGTCTACTGCCCATCTCTGTTGAGTTTCTGTTTTCATACTGGGAGAGCTAGAGTCAAGCTGTTACTCAATGTCCAGCCATCTTGAAAAGCCTGACTACTGACTAATGTTAATATTTTCCCTTAGCTAAAATACACAGTTCTTCATGGCATCATATGAAAGTGCACAATCATATCATCATAGGACGTTACTAGGCTAATGGCCTTAGGCCCCTCACAAGCCTAGCCAAGTTCTACCCTTATTTCCATGATCAGCACCTACTGCCTGGCCCTGGCCATGACAGACACAGGTGGAACCCCTGAGGTAAAATTACAGTTACCCATCCAATTGTCCAGACTGCGCTTAAAGAGTTCTTTGACATGAAGTGGGAGTCTGTTCCAAAGGTGTGGTAACTTCTGGGAGACGCATTTGTCCCTCCAGCAGGTTCTATTAATGTCACATACCAGGTTAAGGTCTTTAGAGTGAGTAACCTGTGTACCATTTGACTTGCGGATATGCAGCATTTATTTAAACTAAACCAGGGTCAAAGACTGCCTTATATGCAAGGCAGAGATCACCTCTGAATAGTCTGTATGAAACAGAATAAAGACAATGATTTCAGATGATCCATATAGAACAGATGCTGAAGACTTTTAATTTTCCTTGTGAGGAGCCTCTGTAGTCTCTCCAATTGCTGCAGGTGTTTGGAAAAGTACATACCAAAAGGGGAGTTGTACTCAATTACTCCCCTGAAGAGGGAAGAGTACAGACAGGTTATAACTTCTTTTTTTCTGGCGGCAATGCCTTACTTAGGAGATAAGCAATATATAATGCCCTTCTTAACACTGTGGAGACATGGTGATCAAAGGTAAGGCGGCTGTCAACCTGTGTGCCCAGGTCTCTCACCAGTGAGTGTTTACTTAGGGTGTTGTTATTGATGTGTTAGTTAGCAGAACATTGCTCTTAGCAAAAGGGGTGATAATACATTTTTTTGCATAGAGTTTAAGACCATGACTTTGGCACAAATCATTTGTTTGTGTAAGACCCTCTTGTACAACACTGACATCATTTGGAGATTCTATGACCCCTCCCAGTTTCCAGTCATCAGCAAACTTTGTCAGCCACAGACCTTTGGAATCTATTTCTCTGAAGTACAACCAAAAACTAAACAGTAGATATTCCAGGAGTGATCCCTGTGGAACACAAAGTACAGTTTTGTACCTACCATAAATGTAGATGTTCGAGTGCTAATACAGCTGCAGTCATAACAGATGGGTTCTCCTGCCATCAGGTGGGTCCTCGGTCGGCCGAATTCCAAAGTCTAGGTCCGGTGTCAGTTGTCGTTGCTTCTTCCCTGACGTCAGTGTGACAGGGGTATAAAAGAACCAGCCGACACCATTTTCTTCAGTTTTTCTTGCCCCAGATGTCAGGTGCCCCCAGAAGGAAAGCAATACATACAATTATGTAATAATGCAATGCAATATAATCAAAGACCAGTAGTTGCAAGCAAATACACCATAAAAGAAGACCCCTAGAGGGGAAGGAGGGAGGGAAACCTGGACTGCAGCTGTATTAGCACTCGAACATCTACATTTATGGTAGGTACAAAACTGTACTATGTTCATCGTGCATACAGCTGCAGTCATAACAGATGGGTAGAATCCCAAAGCTAAGAAAGGGGTGGTAGGCACTAGGTGGAGCTAGGAGGAGCCAAAATGCCCTGCAAGACTGCAGTGGCAAAGCCTGCTCTAGATTTGGAGTATAATGGTAGGTTGTAGTGCTTAGAGAAGGTATGCACAGAACTCTAAGTGGCTGCTTCTAAAATATCCTTGGTAGGAACTCCTCTGAGGAAGGCTGCAGAGGTGGCTGTGGCCCTGGTAGAATGAGTTCTAATGCCTGTAGGTACAGTTTTGCCATGAAAGGAATAGCAAAAGCGTATGCAGTGGGCTATCCATTTTGAGATTGTCTGTTTGGATATTGATTTTCCTTGAGCTCCTACCGCATAGGCCACAAAAAGCTGTTCTGATTTTCTGAAAGGTTTTGTTCTGTCCAAATAATAACACAGTTGTCTGTGGATGTCCAAGGAATGCAGTAATCTCTCCCCTTTGTTTTGAGGATTAGGATAAAAAGTAGGTAAATGTATGGCCTGATTTAAAGCTACCCTGGATACCACTTTAGGCATAAAGGACGGGTTGGTACATAATGAAACTCTGTCCTGATGGAAGATGATAAAAGGCTGGACAGCCATAAGAGCCTGTAGTTCTGAAACTACGAGCTGAAGTGATAGCCAGAAGGAAAGCTGTTTTCCAGGGCAAATATTGTAAATCTGATGAGGCAGCTGGCTCAAAAGGAGGCAAAGTCAGTTTTTCCAGAATGAAATTAAGATCCCAAGCAGGTATTGGTTGTTTTCTTCAAGGTCTTAAATTCTTAGCCCCTCTGAGGAACTGTCTTAATAGAGGGTGAGAGAATAAAGGTGGATCAGTGTTGTATTCTGCAGAAATGGCTGAGGCATGGATTTTGATGGAGGAGAACGAAAGTCCACTGCTTAGCAGTTCAGCCAAATATTGTAGTATTTGAGGTAAATTCAGTTTTCCAGAGCACTGGCCTTTTTTCTCATTCCAAACACAAAAACGTTTCCATTTTGCAGAGTAAGCTTTTCTAGTTGATGGCCTTCTGGCCTCCAAAATGACATCCTGCACTTCCTTGGAGAGCAGGGCCTGCTGCGATGCTAAGGAATCTTCCATGCTGCTAGACTGAGTGTTTTCAGCTGACTGTGAAGAGTTTTGAAGCTGTGCTGAGTCAGAAGAAGAGGCATTAGAGGTGGGGTCCATGGTGGGGAATGCGTCAGGCTCCTCAGGAGTGGGTACCAGTGTTGCCTTGGCCAGTCCGGAGCAATGAGGATCATCTTTGGTCTGTCTGCTTTGGTCTTCAATAGGACTTTGGGCAGCAGAGGAAGAGGTGGAAAGGCATAAACTGTCATTGATGTCCAACTGAAAGAGAGAGCGTCCACTCTCCAGGCCTTTGGATGGGAGATCCTTGAGCAGAATTTTGTCAATTGATGATTTTTGTGGGAGGCAAAGAGATCTATGTCTGGCCTTCCTCATTCTTGGATTATTTCTGTAAAAACTTTTGGATGCAACTTCCATTCGTGTGGATCTGTCATATTCCTGCTTAGGTTGTCTGCCAGCGTGTTTTCCTTGCCTGGCAAGTACTGTGCTTGTAGCTCCATTTGTAAGTCCATGGCCATGTTCCCAAGTGACATGGCCAGTCTGCATAGGGGATAAGAATGTGTTCCTCCCTGCTTGTTTATGTACCGCATAACTGTGGTGTTGTCTGTTCTTATCAATAGCTGACCTGGTTGTAGAAGGTCCTTGAAAGCTGTAATAGCATTTATCACTGCTAGCATTTCTTTTTGATTGATGTGAAGGTGCTTTTCTTTTTGGGTCCATTTGCCCTGAATGCACCGGTCTGTCATGTGCGCCCCCCCAGGCGTAGTCTGAGGCGTCTGTTGTGATGACTTGATTTGCTTGAGGCTTTCTGAATGGAAGACCTGTGTTTGTTTGGCATGCTTGAGCCCACCACAGAAATTCCTTTTGCAGACATGGAATTAGTGGTATTATTGTTTCCAAACTGTGGCTGTGTTGAGACCATATGTTTTTTAGGTACCATTGTAGTTTTCTCATATGCAGCTTTGCACATGGGATTAGTAAGATGCAAGATGCCATGAATCCCAGAGCCTGCAGGATTTTCCTTGCAGTCAGCCTTGTGCAATTTGCCAGTGTTCTGAAATATTGAATTAGTTGCCCCTGCTTCTCTGGCGTGAGGTAGGCCATCTGGGTGTTTGTGTCCAAATTGGCACCCAGGAAAATTATCTTCCGAGAGGGTATTAGTCTTGATTTCTCTTTGTTGACTGTGTATCCTAGAGAGTTTAATAACATTATTACATAAGCCAGATGTTTCAGAAGAATATGCTTGCTGTCCACTTGGATCAGGCAGTTGTCCAAATAAGGGTATATTTGTATCCCTTGAAGTCTGCAGTAGGCAATTACTGATGCCAGGCATTTCGTGAATACTCTGGGCGCAGTAGATAAACCAAAGGGCAATGCAGAGAATTGGTAATGGGTTGAACCTGCAAGAAATCTGAGGTATCTTCTGCAATTTTGTCTGATTGGGACATGCAGGTATGCCTCCTTGAGGTCCAATGTTACCAGCCAAAACTCCTTGCCCAGCATGGGAAGAAGTTGCTGTAGAGTGAGCATCTTGAATTTTGCTACGAGTAGGAATGTGTTTAGGATGGAAAGATCCAAAATAGGTCTCCAATCTTTTCCCCTTCCTTGGCACCAGAAATAGCCTGGAATAAAAACCTTGACCTTGTTCGTGTGCAGGTACCTCTTGAATAGCTTTCATATTTATAAGATCTGAAATTTGCTTTTGTGCCTCTGCCCTTTGGTTGTGTGGCAGGTTTGGCATGCCTTTCATTTTTGGAAGGGTATGAAAATGGAATTTGTAGCCTCTGTTTATAATGTTCAGGATCCATTTGTCCTTTGTGACAATATGCCAATTTTTTGAGAATAGTGCCAGCTTTCCTCCTAAGGGGGCTGCCATTTGAGACCTGGTTGGCATGAAAAGGGGAAAGTCATTGGTTTTGCTTTCTGAAAGATTGCGAGTTGTCCTCACCACCTCTTTGTGTAGGAGCTTGCCATTGTCTGCCTCTGTACGAGCCTTGTGTTTGTCCTCTGCCCCTCGGCCTGAATCTGCCTCTTTGGGGTCTGTCTGTGGCAGGAAAGGACCAGTTTTGGAAGGCCAATTTCTACTAAAAGCGTGGGGGTTGAACCTGCAGAAATTCTTTCACAGTTTGCATTGATTTAGCCTTTTCCTCCATTTTCCATAATACTTCCTCAGCATTTGCCCCAAATAGTACATCCTTTTGAAGAGGGGCGTCTAGTAATTTAGCTTTGACATGATCAGGCAAGGCTTGTTCCTTGAGCCAGGCATGCCTACGTATGACTAAGCCTGTAACAGCAGCTCTACATGAGGCCTCTAGAGCATCAAAACCACATTGTAAGGTATGTTTACCCACTTGTTCTGCACTATGCATCAAATCCTGCAACTCCTTCATGTCTGATTGTTCAGGTTGTGACATTTTACTTTTCAATTGAGATAACAGAAACTGTTGGTATTTTAGCATATGAAACTGACAGTTTAAGGCCCTCATGAATAAGGTAGCCGAGGTATATACCTTCGTTCCCCACCTTTCTAAGGATCTGGAATCTCTCTCGGAAGGCAATGGGTTTTTGGCAATGGAGGCCTTAACTCCCTTGGGCCCCTGTGAGATGGTTTCTAGGTCAGCAGCATGGCTTTTGTATAGAAATTGGTGTGAGTCAGGAACCCTGTAGTACCTGTCAGGCTTAACTGGAGCTGGAGGAAGAGAGTCCGGGTTAAGGCAGGCCTCCGAGTAAACATCATCTAGGATGTCCAGGACAGGAGGTATAGCCAGAGGCCTGTGCTGGGGTAACAAAAGAAATTCCCTGAGCCTTTTCTTGGAATCTGAATAATCCTGGCCTTCCCAGTGGAAGTGTTCCCCAAAGGTATGCAGAGTTTCACCAAATGAGTAATCCTCAGGGGGGGGATACAGAAGGAATAGATTCATCTGCATCAGAGTCTTCAAAAGGGGAGTAAGACTGTTCCTGATAATCAGAGTGCTCTGAAATAATGGAGCCCTGATCAGAGGAGGGGGAATCTTCCTCTACTCTGGGTCTTTTGTCCGGAGGTGGCTGAGAACCTCTGATTAGAGTAATTAAATCCTCAGCCATTTTAAGCATCTGTTTCTTAGGCATGGGGCCTGGAGATGGAACCTGTGTAGCTGGTCTCTTAGGGTGCATGGTAGCTTTAGACTTCGTGAAAGCCTTGATGGAGAAAGAAGAGGAAGGTCTGAAGACACCTTGAGTGGAGGTGGACCTGTCCACATTCTGTGTTTCAACGCCAAGCGTGGCTTCGGTATCTGTAGTCAGGGTGTGGGCTGAGGAGCCTGCGACCTCGGGTACAGGAGACACCACCAAAGATGTGTCGTCAGTAATCAGGGGCTGCGTAGGCGCCTCGCTGAGAACCGGACCACATGTAGTCGGCTTTGGCGTGGTGTCGGTAGAGGCCGTGGACCTCGAGTGTCGGTCCTTGTCTTTGCGTTTTTTAGACAAAACCAGAGTCGGAGTATCCGACGACATAGTATAGTTAAATGCTTTCCCAAAATAATGCTGGGCGAACTCCGCCCGACGCTTAATAGTGCGTTTGTTGAATGTAGCACAAAAGCGACAGACCGAGACGTCGTGGTCTGGGCCTAAACAAGGTATACAGAGGGAATGGAAATCCTTATGCGGTATTTGCTTCCCACAAGAAATACAATTATTAACTTTGTCTGACATCGGTCTGAGGCAAGAAAAAGTTTCCCCAACGGGGTACTTAGCTTTTAAGAAGACTTCATAATCTCAGGAGCTGGCCGACCGGCACTCGCGAACTGCTTCTGCTTCGGGCACCGCGCAGCAAGAAAGACTGAAGAAAATGGCGTCAGCTGGTTCTTTTATACCCCTGTCGCACTGACGTCAGGGAAGAAGCGACGACAACCGACGCCGGACCTAGACTTTGGAATTCGGCCGACTGAGGACCCGCCTGACGGCAGGAGAACCCATCTGTTATGACTGCAGCTGTATGCACGATGAACATCTGGTTACAGGTCTGCTGCTGGAGGTGGATTCCCTATTTTGACTGTAAGTGTTCTATCAGTGAGCCAGTTAGCAACCCATCTAATGATAAAAGGGTTGATACTTAGCTGGGTGAGCTTGTCAATGATGCCTGAGTGGGGGATACTGTCAAAAGCCTTGGCTAAGTCTAGATAGGCTATATGCACAGATTTCCCCTTGTCCAGGGCCTTGTTGACGGTCTCAAATAAGTCCACCAGGTTAAACAGGCATGATCTCCTTTGACAAGTCCAAACTGAGTAGGGTCAAGTGTTTGGAGTTCACCTATATCTTTGTTCATAAGGTCCATTATGATTTGCTCCATGGTCTTGCAGATAAGGCTAGACAGGCTAATAGGTTTACAGTTCCCAGGGTCAGTGGAAGCACCACCTTTGTGCAAGGGAATAACAGTGACCATTTTCCATTCAGCTATTAGACTATGACTGAAGAGAGTACCCAATGGTGTTGCAAATTCTTGTTTGAGTCCATGTAGGACACAGCCTGGGATGTTATCAGGTACCATACATGCTGTGGTTTTGGCCTTAATGAGGGTGTTTATGACCTACTCTTTACAGATACAAGGCACGGGACAGGTGGTAGAGATGTCATGGGGTACATGTGGAGGGGGACTGGGGAGTGAATCTTTCACAGAACCTGTCAGCCAACAGGTTAGCTATGCCCACAGGCTCAGCATATGTATTATCATTAACTACCAGTTTGGCCCAAGTCTGTGCCTTTCCTTTCAGGTTACGGATGTAACTAAATGACACCATATTTATTTATTTATTTATTATTTATTTATTTATTTGCAGTTGGTTTACCAGGATAGTCCATTGGGCCAAGATGAACCCGTTTTCAATGGAGTCCTGGGGAGAAAAGCTCCATTAACAAGGTTATATAGTTATACAAATATAATAAAAGATTAGCAATCAAGTTATCAATACAATACAATTACACTGTTAGAGCAATCAAGTTATCAATACAATACAATTACACTGTTAGAGCATAACACTGGTGTTGACTGTTACAGATGGTACTTTCTATAGAAGTGATTCAGTTTGCATTTTGTACAGAGTTAAAATACAGTATTTACAGAATTGTACAAATTACAGTTTGTAGATGGTACATACTATAAAGTGAGTCATATTGCAGTAATTGTAGAATTTTACAGAATTACTGTTTGAGGATATAGAATCAATGTTTCTTTACGAGATGCAAAGGAACTTATTATCAGGAGGAGGAAGAAAAAAGGTAGTTTTGAAAATATGAGGGTGGAAGAAAGAACATTGAAATTATGAAGGGTGGGTACAGGAGCATTCCCACTGCGTTAGTAGATGAGAGTAAAGATATTTTTTGAATGTAAAGTGGTTGAAGGTGGTACGAATAGCTGGAGGTAGGGAGTTCCAGAGACGTGCTAAACTATAAGATAGAAGTTTTTTACCTGGGGGGCGTAGTGGTATGTGTAGTTCAAGTAAGTTCTGGTTATTGGTTCTGAGTTGTCTGTTAGGAAGGTGCATTTTAAAGGTATTGGAAAGAGATGGACATATGGTTGTCCTTAGCTGAGGAAGCTAATTTGGATTCATAGTTTTCTGTTTAGGACTTCACAAGAAGACTTATTTGCTTATTTAAGCTGAGGAGGGAGTGTTTCCAGTTTATGGCTAGCTCCCTGTTACTCTTAGATATCAATTTCTTCTTATTATTGTAAAGCCTGTTAATGGCAGTTGCCCAAAAGGTAGGTTTGCTCTTCCTTGAGGAGCTTATTTTGGTCTTATCAGGTACAGCTGAGTCAATGCAGTTATACAGGGGTTTGTATAAAGCACTGATGCAGAACTCGGCATAGCTGCCTGTTCCATCTGAGGGGGGAGGTGCAGTGAAGCTATTTATACCATCTTGTAATACATTATAATCTGCTTTGGAGAAGTTTTTTATTTAGTTGCTGCTGGGGGGGGGGTCAGATGTGATAGTTACTTCAAATGAGACTGATCTGTGGTCAAACCTACCCTGAAAAGACCTCACAGCTGGGGTGCTACAGTGGTCCCCCACATTGGGAAGCACTAGATCCAGGATGTTGGCAACCCTTTTGGGGGTGTCAACCAGTTGGTCCAGGGCACTGGAGTTAATGAAGTCGAGGAACCTTTGGGCAAGTGAGTTTGAGCACGAGTAATTTATCCAGCCAATGGATGGTGAGTTAAAATCGTCCCAAAACATGGTGTTCGGATGTATATTTATAAACTCAAGTAGATATAAATAGGCAGAGTGGATGTCCTGATTCATGGAGGGGGTCCAGATGGCAGTGACTTGAACAGGTGTCCTACTAACAGTTAATTGCATCTGAGGTATCTCCACAGAATCTTGCTGTTTAACCAATCTGGAGGTGTAGTTATCTTTAATGAATATTGATACACTGCCTCCTTAAGTTTTTACACCTTCAGTTTGTGGTCTGAACGGGTAGAAGGAGGTGGAACCCATTATGGCTGGGGTGCTCTCCACAGCCTTGAACCAGGTCTCCATAACTGCACAAATGTCTGCTTCTTCCAAGGTGAGGACTGCTTCCAGTGAGTGCAGTTTCATGTTAAGACTCCTAGCGTTTAGCAGCATAACCTTGAGGTTGTTTTTAGATGGAGTTTTTACATTGGGAATTTTGTCCCTGAGACAGTGCCTACAAAGGCACTATGGGGATGGCAAGAGCCTTAGCCAGTAGCCGAAATCCTAGGGGTGACAGATGAAGACCATCTCTGGCAAAGCATCGAGGTCTGTCAATCGACAATGTCATAGGTTCATAGGTTAGTACTAAGCTAACTGCCCTTTCAAGCCATTTTAAGCTTAGCCAATTATCCCTTGTGAGACTCAAACCCTGCACCTTGTGTTTGTAAGGCAAACACCTTAACCATTAGGCCACCCTCCCAACCCTCCTAGGCTGACTGATACGAAATCCCCTTAGAACAATACCAGAAACTAAGCCATTATTGAAGTCACTCCTATTTGTAGTGAGGCATCGTCCTATGTGAAGATAAAATGCTGCTTAAGACAATGGACATACCTGCCTGAGACATATAGTCCAAGAGCTCAGTCATGTATCTCTTCATATAGCCCAGAGAGGTACGTCTCAAGTCGCTCACACCAACATGGACTATGACGGAGTCATAACAGAACCTGTTGTTGAGGCGGACCCTGGCACCTGACAGACAGTTGACCGTGATCTTTTCCTTATAAAGCCTGGTGAGGGGGACATCTGTGTCTCAGGATGGACTCACATATGACTACATTTAGTTTTATGTTTTGCCTTAAAGGCTTGACGGGTGACACACAGGTGCGTGAGCTATTATGTGTATTGTGTTCTGCAGAAGAAGTATTAGGTGTAGCATGCTTGTGTTTGGGAGGTCTCTGGTGTTTAGGTACGTTTCTGGTGAGGAGGATCTCCGTATACATAGGTATGTGTAATGTGGGTTTGGGTGGAGTAGAAGGTGAGGTGTGCATGCTGACAACCTGCTCATTGTCATATGTACTAACTGGTGCATGTGAGAGCATGGATTCAAGGTTCTTAATATAGCCACATCTGTCACATGTTGAGTTTATGTGGACTAGGAGCAGAGTGTTGTCGGTGAACATAAAGCAGTTGCTACACTGCCTCAGGATGCCCATGTCGACCAAGCTGTTGGAGAAACTGTGGGAAACTGCCCATTCATAGAGTTAGGTAAATTTATATGGCCAAGAGAAGAGATAGCACTTAGGAATGGCTAGTGGGTGAGAGGTTTGGTACCTCTGAGGCTAGGCTTAGTCTTCCACCTAACAGTAGAGCAAGGCCATGAAAAAACTCTGGAGGACCACAAGCAAAGTGCAAAGGGAAAATTTAACAGCAAAATGTTTGCATCTATAACCACCGATGGTAACCACCACTACGCGGCAGTGCATGATGGTGCACTACATGCAAACAAGCACAAATGTGGGGCTTAAATAAAACAAGAAATAACCCTTTTAATTAAAACGAGCCAATAAGGACGCACTCTCTGAGCTTTAATCCAAATATCCTCGATTAGACTGGACGCAGACAGCACTCTCCTCCCACCAAGAGTGCAGAAGGCCCTTCACAAACAAAGAGGGCTTGAATTTG
The DNA here is from genome assembly GCF_019279795.1 of Protopterus annectens. NCBI lineage: Eukaryota > Metazoa > Chordata > Ceratodontiformes > Protopteridae > Protopterus > Protopterus annectens. The sequence continues at coordinate 1,607,546,010 of NC_056732.1, forward strand.
ATGCTCAGAAGTTACAGAACAGACCCAGAAAAAGCAAACCTGGAATTGGGCTACTTTACAGCTGAACTAGTACTGTATATACAGTAAAAAGTGGCAAAAAACACTTTAGACAACTTAAACAGACAGAATGCAAATACAAGTTAAAAGTGCAATACAAGAGCAAAAACAGACACTTACACTTATTTGGCGCCAGCGGTTGCCTCAGATCTTTCAGAGCTCCAGGCAGCAGCTTCTAGGATGTCACTGGTAGGAACACCTCTGAGAAATGCTGTTGAAGTAGATGCAGCCCTGGTGGAATGTGATCTTATCCCCTGTGGGGTAGGTTTTCCATGGTGCTTATAGCAGAAATGAATGCAATGGCCTATCCACTTAGAAATGGTTTGCTTTGAAATGGCCTTCCCCTCTGCCCCTGCAGCAAAGGCAACTAGCAGCTGTTCAGTTCTCCTGATAGGCTTAGTCCTGTCCAAATACAATCTTAGCTGTCTGTGCACGTCCAAAGAGTGCAGTATTCATTCTCCTTTGTTCTGTGGATTAGAAAAGAAGGTTGGCAAATGAATGGACTGATTAAACGCCACACTGGATACCACCTTGGGCATAAAGGAAAGATTGGTCCTGAGGGACACCCTATCTGCATGGAAGATGATGAAAGGCTCCACTGCCATGAGGGCCTGTAATTTGGACACTCTTCTTGCTGAGGTGATGGCTAGAGAAGGAAGGCTGTTTTCTAAGAAAGGAATTTCAACTCTACAGTTGCTGCTGGCTCTAAAGGAGGTAGAATGAGCTTTTCCAATATAAAGTTAAGGTCCCAGGCTGGAGTAGGGGCTCTCGAGTGGTCTTAAATATTTGGCCCCTCTAAGAAATTGCTTCAGCAGGGGGTGAGAGAACAGGGGTGGCTCAGTATTGTAATGTACTGAAATGGCTGAGGCATGAATTTTAATAGATGAGAAGGAAAGGCCCTTGTGGAGCATATCTATTAAGTATTGAAGAATATGCGGTAAGCTGGGCACTGTTGTGCCCATCCCCGGAGTCTGGCTCCTGGAACAGTATCTTTTCCACTTTTCAGCATAGGATTTTCTAGTACTAGGCCTCCTTGCTTCCAGAATGATGTCCAGCACTTGCTTACTGAGGGAGAGTATTGGAGAGCTCAGATAATTAGCCAGGCTGCAAGGTTCAGGGTTTGAAGCTGAGGGTGCAGAATCTGGCCTTCCTGCTGGGACAGCAGGGAAGGAGTCTGAGGCAGGTGCCATGGGTTCCAGCAGTGACATACTGCGCAAGAGGGGGTACCAGTGTTGGTGTGGCCAGTCTGGTGCAATGAGAATTGTCCTTGACTTGTCCTGTTTGATCTTTAGCAGAACTTTCAAGAGGAGAGGCAGAGGAGGAAAGGCATAAACTGAGAGGTTTTCCCAGGTGAAGGACAGGGCATCCACTTTCCAAGCTTGTCTGTGGGGAGTCCTTGTGCAGAATTTGTCCAATTGGTAGTTCTGAGGGGAGGCAAACAGGTCTATCTCTGGGCTCTCCCATTTGTTTCTTAAAATGTTGAATATCTTTGGTTCCAGTTTCCACTCGTGTGGATTCATGAGATTCCTTCTTAGGTCATCTGCCAGTGAATTTAGCTTGCCTGGCAGGTATTGAGCTTGTAGGTGCACTTGGTAGCTCAAGGCTGTGTTCCACAGAGCCATGGCTAGTCTGAAGACAGGGTACGAGTGGGGTTCCCCCCCTGCTTGTTTATGTAGCACATAACAGTGGTGTCTGTCTTTACCAATAATTGTCCTGGAAGAATATGGTCCTTGAAGGCTGTCAGAGAACTCTGTACAGCTAACATTTCTTTTTAATTGATATGCAGGTGCATTTGACTCAGATTCCATATGCCTTGAATGCACTGCCCTGCCAAGTGAGCCCCCCCCATGCATAGTCTCATGCGTCTGTTGTTAGGGTTTGGGCGGCAGGTGGTAGAGTGAATGGCAGTCTCTTGTTGTGGTAGCAGGCCTCTGCCCACCAAAGGAACTCTGTCTTTATCCAAGGAATGATGGGGGTCATTGATTTCAGGTCCTGAGAATGTTGATACCATTGTAGTTTCCTCATATGCAGTCTTGCATATGGAATTAGTAGGATACAAGAGGCCATGAACCCCAGGGCTTGCAGAATTTTCATTGCAGATAGCTGAGTCTTTGTGGCTGTCAAATAAACTTGTTTCTCTGGCATGAGGTAGGCCATCTGGGAAGTTGTGTTCAAGCTTGCTCCCAGGAATACAATTTGTTGGCAGGGTACTAGATGAGATTTATTTTCTTTTATGGTGTACCCAGTGAGGTTAGCAGTTTCTTTACAAATGCCAGATGATTTAGTAGCAAGTCCTGGCTTTCTGCCTAAATTAGACAATCGTCTAAGTATGGGTATATTTGAATATTTCTTTGCCTGCAAAATGCAATGACTGGAGCTACGCACTTTGTGAATACCCTGGGCGCAGTAGATAAGCCAAAGGGAAGTGCAGAAAACTGATAGTGCCTGTAGCCTGCTCTGAAGCATAGGTATTTCTTGCAAGATTCCCTTATTGGAATGTGCAGGAAAGCTTCCTTTAAGTCCAAGGTTGCCAACCAGGCATCACTGCCTAGCATAGGAAGCAGCTGATGAAGAGTTAGCATTTTGAATTTTGGGATTACCAAAAAGGTGTTCAGAGTACAGGGGTCCAGGATAGGATGACAGGAGCTGTCTTTTCTGGGTACCAGAAAAAGTCTTGAGTAAAAACCTTGTCCCCTTTCTTCTGCTGGGACAGGTTGAATAGTCCTGATACTTAGAAGAGAGAGAAGCTGCTGTTGAGCCTCTGCTCACTGATTTGGGGGTAGGATTGGCCAACCGTTTGGGGTTGGTAAGGTATGGAAGTGGAATCTGTATCCTTGGGAAACTATTTTTAGAACCCATTTGTCCTGGGTAGTGAGTTCCCAGTTTTTTGCATGCAGGGCGATCTTTCCCCCTAAGGGAGCAGTCAGTTGAGCAGAGCTTGGAAGGTTTAAGGTAAAGTAATTGTGACAGTTTTCCACAGGGGGGCGTGTTACTACTTCCAGCTTTGGAAGTGGGAGCCCCCCACTGCTTGGGCCTGTGAGTACTTTGAGATTGTAGCCTAGGTGGTCTGCTGTTCTTGGGTTTAGACTGAGAAGGCCTGGAAGAGACAGAAAAGGACCAATTCTTAGAAGGCCAATGCCTACTAAATCTGGGAGGCTGTACCTTTTTCCTCCATCTTTTTAAGTACTTCTTCTGCTTTGTTGCCAAACAGGCGGTCTTGGTTTAAGGGAGCATCCAGTAATTTAGCTTTAACATGATCTGGTAAATTTTGCTCCTTAATTCAAGCATGCCTGCTAAGAACAGACCCAGTGACAGCAGCCCTGCAAGATGCTTCCAAAGAGTCAAAACCACATTGCAAAGTATGTTTACCAACTTGTTCAGCAGAATGCATTAAATCCTGTAATTCTTTATTTTCAGCACAGTTAGGAATTAACATAATTTTCTGTTTAATTAGTCCAACAATATGTTGCTGATACCTTAACACATGAAACTGGAAGTTTAAAGCTCTAATGGCCAAAGTAGCAGAAGTGTACACCTTCTTACCCCATCTGTCTAAGGCCCTGGAATCTCTATCAGAGGGGGTAGGGTTTTTGGCAGTAGTAGACTTGATGCCTTTAGGTCCTTGGAAAATGGTCTCTGGGTCCGCAGTAGGATTCCTGAAAATGAACTTATGAGATTCAGGTACTCTGTAATACCTGTCAGGTTTCCTGGGAGCAGGAGGTAAAGTGTCTGGGGCCAAACTAGATTCCAGGAAGGCATCATCTACAATGTCCAGGACAGGAGGGATAGCTAAAGGCCTGTGTTGAGGTATGAGTAAGAATTCCCTAAGCCTCTTTTTGGAGTCAGAGTAATCCTGGCTTTCCCAACAGAAATGCTCCCTAAGAGTGTGCAAGGTTTCACCAAAAGAAAAATCTTCTGGAGGGGAAGTAGAGGGTATGGAGTACTCTGCATCAGAATCCTCATAGGTAGATAAGGGCAAATCCTGGTAATCAGAAGAAACATAAATTTCAGAATCCTGATCAGAAGGAAAATCAGTTCTAGGTCTCTGAGTGGGTGAAGGCTGGCTTCCCCTAATGAAAGTAATAAGTTCTTCAGCCATTCTTATCATTTGTTTTTTAGGCATATGGGCCTGACCATGTGGTATGGATGTCGGTTTTCTAGGGGTGGGTCGAGTTTTAGGCCTTGAAGAAGAAGATGGCATCGGTTTGAAATGCAAGTCAGTAGGCCTGAATACACCCTCAGAAGCCGATGCCTGCACAGCGGCTCCAGACCCATCCAAGATAGAGACATCTGCAGGTTCTATAGTTGAAGAAGCATCTTGCGGCATACCGGACTCCGAATGGGTCTCAGTACAGGACTGCGAATCTGAAGTAGCGGGTATCAGGGGCAGCAAAAGCACCTCACTGAGTACCGGTGAACTGGCGACTAGCTTAACGGAAGCATCATCGGCAGCTTTGGACCTATGCGGCCTGTCTCTGTCTTTATTTTTACGTTTTTTCGGAATGTCAGTAGTCGGATGGCTTACCAAAGCCATTTCTGGATAATTAAACCGAGTACGGAAATAGTTTGATGCAAAAATGAACCCATGATGAATAGTTCAAGGATTGAATAAGGCACAAAACTGACAGCGAGGGACGTAGTGGTCTGGGCTAGGCAAGGAATGCAGTACGAATGAAAATCTTTATGAGGTATTTGCTTTCCACAGGTAATACAATTGTTAACTTTTACTGACATCGGTTTAGAGCAAGAAAAAGGATCCCCAATGGGGTACTTAGATTTTTTGAAGAATTTGGTTCTGAAACTCAAAAACGAAAATTTCAGGAGTCGGCCGACTGGCTCCTGCGAACTGCTTCGGGCACCGCGCGGCAAGAAAGACTGATGTAATGGCGTTAGCTGGATGCTTTATAACCCTGACTACCTGACGTCATGGAAGAAGAGACAGCATCCGACACAGGACCCAAGACTTTGATAATCAGGCTGGCTGAGTGCTACCTGCAGGCAGATAACCCAAATGTAATGACTGCAACAGTGAAATACGAAGAACATCAGCTTTTGCAGAATACTGTAACAGCAGTACAGTAACAAGCGGATGGAATTTCTTTAACAAGTGTGGGTTGAAAAACAGTGATAAATCCAACCAAATAAATGAATGAATGCAGCACATTATTATTAAATATCACTGAAACAGAGCAAGTGTAAAAAATATTCTTGGATCAGCTTTATATTTCCAGATGGTTTTAGAAGCAATCCAAATCTTGTAGCCACAGGCAAAAGGAACCTCTGAGCAGAATCTTACAAAATGTAATTCTTTTATACCAGCAAAATGAAAGACTTCTAAAGGTAAACCCTCAGGCAAATTAGATAAAAACACAAAAGCTACTGACCAGTAGTTCCCACCTAAATAAAATGGAGACAGAGATCAGAACAGAAGTAATGATTTCTGCAGTATCACAAATCCTTGGAAAAGTTCACTACCATTGACAAATGTTCACAACACACAAACACTTTGCAAAACTTAAAAACCTTTTGGCAAACTCAGAACAGCTTTTGCAGAATACTGTTAAAACAACCTAAGTGCAGTATAGTAACAAGCAGATGGAGTTTCTTTAACAAGTCCAGGCTGAAAAACAGTGATAAATTCTTCCAGCCTAGCAAGCTCTCCCCCTCCCCTTATTCCCCTCTTTGTTCCATACTATACTTCTAACCATTTACTGCGAATGCTTCAATCCATCCACTCAAACTAATTCCTTGACTTGATGGAATATATACGCCCATCAACAACCCACTTGCTTCTAACTGTCTTTCACCTTGGCTTCTAGTTCTCTAATGCCATCTCCTTATGACCGAAAATGTTCTTCCCATGTCAAGATTGTAAATATATCTCTCTTTATTGTAAATAATATAGTATTTGTATTAAGCATATGTTGTGTATTTGTATCCAGCATTTTACATTTTACTTTTATTATAAATCTCTACTGCATTTTGCTTGTTGGAGCTTTTCTCCCCGGGTCTCCAATGAAAATGAGCACACTGGGCCCAGTGGACTTTCCCGGGCAACAAACTGGAAATAAATAAATAAATACATAAATTCACCAAATAAATAAATGCAGCACTGAATTTATTAAATATCACTGAAACAGAGTGAGTACAAAAAATATACTTATATCAGCTTTGTATTTCCAGATGGTTTTAGACGTAAAACAAACAAAAAAAAAAACAATGCTGGAAAACTTCACAATGACAGGTTTTGAATAGCTTCTACCACTTTGTCAATATTTATATGCAGTTATCAAAGAAATACACAAGTAGGCCCAATATCATCCTTATGTAAATATCTCAAGCAGTGTTCATTTGGAAATGCTGTGGAATACCACTACATAGGCTCAGTCAGCACAGTGGTCATGAGCAGCTCTTAACCCAAACAGGATGCTCAGTAAATGAGATAATGTGATTAATTATCATGCAAAATGATGAATGCATGCTATACTAATATTTCTGTTAATATCTTAACCCAGAGTGATCTTATATGATACTTTGTGGTATCAAATGAAAGGTCACATAATACTGGGAGACTTCTCACGGATACCTTGTGTCTAGAAAACAGATGAAAAAATAGATATTCATGTGTCTCGAGGACTTTATATGTTCAAGAACTGTAAGACAAGCTCTACCCTGTGGGGGGAAAAACATACTCTGGTAGAATAGGATCAGCTGCATACTGAGGAAAATCCAGCTGTAACAGGTCATATTCTTGCTAGGATACTGGAATTTTACTATGTTACTACTGAAACAACTCTTTCATTCTAGCTACAGTTTCAGAAGAAAAGTCTCTGGGGTGAATAAACTTTCTTCACAGATTCCCCTTCCTGCGACACAGGCACTGGAGAAATACAATCTCAGAATGATTACTGTTCTTTTTTGTAGGAGGTATGTGCTATCATTTTTAAACATACAGTGTTCTTCTCATGTTGGTATAAGCATTCTGTATTTTATATAACTATTTCCTGTTTGAGTGGTAATGTCCAACATTTTGGACAATGAATGTTGAGAGCTATTCACAGATCTGAGCAAATAATTGTCATAGTGATGGGAGTTTGGAAAAAACAGTTAATGATAGTAACCTCAGTAGCTCAACAGGTAGCACACTCACTTTTGGTGCAGAAGGTTGGGAGGTTTTGTTCCCACAGCAAGCAGTTGGATTAATTTTTCCAATACTGACACCGCACTGCAGCATAAGGGGACTGCTGCACTCCTGAGTGAACTGTCCTTTGGTTGAGTCATTAAACCAAGGACTACCTCTTTTTTTTTTTTTTTTTTAATTTCTCCAAGTCTTTTGGGCTTATAATGTCATGATGGGAATGGACACCACACCTAAGTCAATGTATGATTAAAGTTCATGAAATTAGTATTGTTTCAATCTTTGATATTAGCCAGTAGTGCTCTTCACAGCATCCGCAACTTGCAATTCATATGGAGTTACATGTACCAGTAACATATCTAAGTATGATTGCTCCTCCTACTACTGGAACTGTCTGGTTATCTTTCTTCCACACTGCCCTCTTTTATGCCTGCAAATCCAGGACTTTTGTGTCACTCTGTATTTAAGACACTGTAAGCACTAGGTGTAGCAATTTCAATAATCAATGTTACTTTTGTCTTCTTTTCATGGACTACTATATCTGGTTTTCTTGCATCTGTTTTTTGAACTGTTGGTAATGGATGGTCCCATGATATAAACATCATTTTCTATGATGCTTTGTGTCTCATGTTTCCAAGGTTTTTCAGCTACTTCAGTATTATAATGTTTGCACAATCCCCAATGCAACAGCCTTGACACATTATTATGCCTTGCAGTATACAGTCCTTCTGCCATTAGTATATCACAACCAGAAGCAAGATGTCCAACTGTATCCAATTATGTTTTACAAAACCTACATTTGTCGGCTTCTCCTAAATGTTCAATAGACTTTGTAAACCAACGTGTATGCAGTTCACTATCATGGGCCACCAATATTAACCTTTCATCTTCTGGTTTAAATTCACCTGTCCTTAACCATTCTGAGTTCGATCCTGATCAAGGTGAGGTTGTTCCAAGAGTTTTTTTTTTATACTTGCAACTACACTTATGCATTTTCTACATTCATTGCCTTCTTATCTGATCCTTTACCTTATATTCTTTCTTTTCTTTTTTTTTTTTTGGCACATTCAGTTGCTACCTCATTTTTTTATCTGCTTCTGGTTTGATTTCCATTCCCACTTGATGCCGATATGCTTCTGCTAAACTAAGCATGGAAGTCATCTTAGACTTATTCTCCTCATGTTTCAATCAATACTTTCACTATGTTTTAGTCTTGTGAGGTCATCAGATATGTATGCAGTCCCACTATTGCAGATCTATACATGTAATCAATTTCGAGGAGGCCCATATCTCCTTCAGAATGGGCAATATAAAGTTTTGGGTATGCACTGATTTTTATAAATCATCTGGTGAGCATGAAGCATCCTTCTTGTTTTCCTGTCCAAACTATCCAACACCTTTCGGGACCAATCAATCACTCCAAAACTGTAAGTTAGGACAGGAAGAGCAAATCGGTTGACAGCTTGGACTTTGCTCCTAGATGTCAGTGGTGTGTTTTTAGTATTAATTTAAGCCTTCTGAAATATTACTGAGTTTTATTCACATCTGTTCATGTTTTACTGTTGATCCTTCATCAGTTCGCAAATATTTATACACCCCCTCTCCCTCAAGTTCTTTTGTATCACATTCCTGTCCCAAACTGATGTTTTCTTGGCGCTGCAGCTTTCCTGCTTTAAAGGTCGCCTTTGCACATTTATCAAGACCAAATGACATCATCTGAAAACATTTTAAACACTTGCAGTTGTGCTTTCCTTTCTTCTTTAGATGAACTATACTGTTTTAAATCATCTACAAAAAGAAGATGAGAAGTCTTTACACTTTGCTGTTTTCTGGGAGCCAAATCATAGCCATGACCTAACCTAAGTAGACAGCTTAAGGAGTTAAGGGCAAGACAAAAGAGCAGTGGTGACAGTAACCCTGGAATATCCCCCTTTGAATCCTTATCCCTGGAATAATAATTTGTCCTTTATCATGGCTTAACTGCAAAGTGTTTTCCCACTGTTTCATGGTTACTGTAATATAATCAATCAGTGTAGGGTGTATCTTATACATTTTTAAGCATTCTTTTATCCATGAATGCGGGATACTGTCATATGCTTTTTTGTAGTCTATCCATGCCATACTTAGATTCTTCCCCTTTTTACAGTTCTCCACTATGACTTTAACATCAAATGATCCTTTGTTCCATGTGACTTTTTTTTATTACCCTTTTGTTCTATTGCCATGACTGAGTTTTCTTCTTAATGACTATAAACTTTGTCAGCATTAATTCCAGTGTATAGTTTACACGTCATCAGAAGGCAAGTTATTGGTCTACAGTTTTTAGGCTAGCTTGCAGGCTCCGCTTTTAAGTACTGTCTTTCCTGTTGTTAGCCAGGCTGGTGTCTGTTCAGGGTGCGCATATAAACAGCTCTTTCTAGCGGCTAAATCTTCATGTACAGATGTTAATACTTTTAGGTTCATAGGTTGGTACTAGGCTATCAGCCCTAGGGCCTATACAAGCCTAGCCATAACAATTCCCTGGCTATTTCTTCCCACATTATTTACTTTCCTTTACTTTTAACCAGAAGTTAGGTATTGTATCTGGGCCTGGAGCTTTTCTTAACTTTGTTACAATCTCTGTTGCTATTTCATCTCATTGCATATCCTCTACATTTGAACTTCTTATTCTTTCTTTTACTTCTTCTATCCATTTAGCATTTTTGTTATGTTCCACAGGGTCTTCACAGAAATGTCTTCAAAAAGTATTTACTCTTTTCAGGGTGGTGTTTCAATTCATTTTACCTTGTTTCCCAGTTCTCTATAAAAGTTTTTTGGGTCATCAATAAATTGCTTATTTTGTACTTTTCCTTTAAATTTACCTGCATATCTTCTACGTTTTTCTGCCTGTGCTGTTATTTTTAGTTTATTATTTGAGACAGTGCACGGCAGATCCTGATCTGTTCTGATACCGAGTATTGATTGTATCACTTCTAACTTTGAGTATTTTTGTTGATCTGTTTCCTCTTCTATACTCTTCTAACAGTGACACTTCTTGTTTTAATTGCTTTATGGTTTTCTCTATTCGATACTTCCATGATGGCATTCAATTCCACCTCTTCTTTTCCCTTACTACCCTGTGTTTTTGTGGTAAGACTTTATCTATTATTAATTTAGCTGCACAGTAATATATCCTACTTATTTCTGTTGTATCATATGACGCTCTATGGACAGTCCTAACTACTGTGTTAATTTGTTTTATCAAACTTCTAACTTTCTGGATTTTATTGACTTTCTGTAGTCTATTTCTTTCAGTGATCTTAATATATCTGTCCATCTCTATTAAATCAAACTCTTCTTTTAGATAATTTTCTTCTAAACTGAGGGCATATTCTCTGATGTTATGTTGTCCATCTCGCCTTCTTTCTGGTTGGGTTCGGAGCCAATCTCTGCTCTGACTCAGCCACTTCTAAAGCTCGAAGAGTCCTTATTGACTCGAGGCTAACCCCTTATCCCAGTATGCTTAGCGGTAGCTACCCAGACCTTATTTGCCACTTGCAGCGTCGAGATTGTCTTCTGCTGGCTCAGGCTAAGTAGTAAATTTTTCTGTCAATATTTGTTATTGTTTAAGGCTAATTTTCTTTAAAAGCTAGTGTTTTCTCTTCTTTATCACCCTTATCCTCGTTGCTGTTGTTTTTGCAGTTAGGCCGTCATTTTCTCTCAGGCCTTTTCCTCTGTGTTGTTGTCGGCAGCCTGTTTTTTATTGAGGGTTGTTCCTTGTCCTATTTTCTCTCCTTCCTACCTAGAGAGAAGCTGTTTTAGTTAGAGGACTTCTCTCTTTGGGAGCAGTAGCCATTTAACTTAGAGGCTACCCCCGCCTCTTCTGCCCCTCTTGTTTCTTCCAAAAAAAAAAAAAAAAAAAAAAAAAAAAAAAAAAAACTTTTTCCAGTTGTTAGTCTTTTTGTTTGTGTTGTTTATAATATCCAAAGGCATTCCTAAGCAGTCAGGATTCAAAAAATGTGACTCATGTTGTCACAAAATGTCCCTTACGGACAGGCACATGAGTTGTGTGTACTGTTTAGGTGCTGTCCACCTGCAGGATTTGTGCTCTGTTTGACATGCCTTTAGCGCATGGGTTCTGCAGGAGAGGCGCAACAAACATTTTGAGAGGGTTACTGAAACTTCAGGTTGAAGTAGCATCGGATACTCAGCCCTCAAAAAAATCTGATGACAAACTGGCATCTTCGTCGGCTCCATCTTCGGTGCTGACAAAGTCTAAATCTAAATCTTCTGAACCTTCAAAGCAGATTGTTGGCTCCGAAGAGTACTTGTCTCTGGCAGCTCCATCTGTGGCTCCAGAGCTGTCCTGAACTCAAAGAGATCAAGATCTCCTTCACTGGACCTGGTGAGATCAGTGCCTCAGTTTCCACTTTTGCAGTCAGTGGCAGGTAGTCACCGGTCCTCGGCCCATTCCACTTGATCATCTAGGAGTTTATCGGATGATGATATAGAGAGAGTGGTGAAGAGGCTTCTCAAGACATGGGTATTTGCTCAATTGTCGGGCCCAGCTCAGAAGGAAGTGGCGCCATTGTCCGAACCAGTCCCTGTCTCTATTCCTCCTCCAACTGCATCCAGTTCGGAGCTGGAATGCATGGAAGTAGTAGTGGTGGAACCATCAGTTCCAGCAACCCTTGCCGTGACTGTTCCGACATCTGCTCTGACCTTCTCAATAGTCTGCTCTGTCGAGGGGTCTGGGTACCGAGACTCTCTCGTCGGCTCTGAAGGGGGAAGTGGCATTGGACCCTTGTCCGACCCCGCTCTCCCCCTCGAACCTTCTGCGTGGGTGAGTTCAGCTTCCACATCTGCCTCAGAGGCCGTTGCCTTCAGTGCAGAGGAGGTCTCCAAGCTCCTCTGAGCCGGAGCCTCCTTCCGTTCTGGACCACAGCTCTTTTGAGGTGATGATGAGTGTGCTGTCCACTGAGACAGACCCACCCTCAGCGCCACTGGCTCTGTCCCCATCGATACCGGTGTCTGCCTCGAATTCTTCTCTCCATCCCAAGTGTAGGGAACCGATGCCCCAGGACACCCCCACAGGGCAACCTCTCTTCTTCAGAGACCTCTCCTGAGCATGCCTCAGAAGAGGTTCCCAGGAAGAAGAAATGTAAGAGGAAGCATGTGGACTCCCCTGACACCGTCACTTCTGACACGCACTTGGATGACTCGGAAGGGTCCCCACGGTCCCTCTCTGAAGATCTCTCATTCTCAGACATCCTGGAGATCCTTAGGCAGAGGGGAAACTGGAAGTCCCTTGCCCGTTCTGAGGATGAGTCCGTGTACCTGGACGCGTTTGGTTCCCGACCCTCCACCTCCTGGATGTCTCTGCCTTTCGACCCACATTTGTCTGTAGTGAGTCGAAAGGCATGGAGTGCTCCAAAGACCATGGAGCCCATTCCAAGAAGGCCTAACAAGTTCAAGACCGCACCAAAGGACAAGGCTTTTCTCTCTAAGGGCATGCCAGTTGATGCTATGGTGGTGGCAGCAGCCACCACCAAGAAGGAACTCGCGGAGACTCCCTCTTCTATCCATCCTCCAAACAAGGTATGGGAAGCATGTTTTCTCTTCAATGGCCTTTACTCTTTGGTCGCTGAACTATTTGACGCATTTCACAAGATTTCAGAGGAATCTCCTTAAAGAGCTGGGAGATGCACTCCAGAATCCTTCAGCTGAGGAAGTGGCTTCTAAGTTGGCTAACCAGCTAGAGACCCTAACCGCCATTGTTATCACCTCCACGCGCCCGATTTCCAAAGTGGCTGATGGAGCGAGTAGGGCTGCAGGCACAGGAGTGGCTCTTCGCAGACACTCCTGGATGCACCTTTGTCAATTTATGGAGCCCTTCAAGTCCTCCTTTACGAACGCCCCCTTTGACGGTACAGCCTTGTTCGATGTAAGTTCGAGAGACTCTTACCAGGAGTGAATGAGATGGCAAAACTCTCTCTGCCATAGGAGTCCATCTTTTCCACTCCATCCTGGCCTTATCCCAAAGGCCAAAAGAGTAGCAAAATGTGGTTCCATAAATCCCAGGGAGCTTCGCCAGACACTCATGGAGATAATTCCCCCAGGGGCAGAGGGGGAAATAATAATGGGAGACGCTGACCTCGTGGCAGGGGGGTCCACAACAGGGCGACAGAGATACACTCTCTGCCAGGCCATTTCAGAATCCCTAAAGGATTGCCCAGCTGCCCACCTCTGGAGGCAGTCGGGGGCAGAATATCACTGTACCCAAGAGCCTGGCAAGATATAACAGAAGACGTGTGGGTACAGTGCAGAATATCCAGGGGTTACAAAATTCCCTTCTCCCAAACACACCCAAGGAGTCAAAAATCATCAATTCCAGATGTTCCACCCAATCTTCGGGATCAAGCAACCTTAGAAGTAAAACATTTGCTGCAAAAAAGAGCCATTCAGCAAGTCCCTGCAGACCAGATCGAATCCGGAACTTACTCAAGGTTCTTTTTAGTTCCGAAAAAGACAAGGGACTGGAGACCTATCCTGGATCTCTGCAAGTTAAACAGGTCAGTAAAGAAGACCAAGTTCCGGATGGTAACAATGCAGTCCATTCTACCCTTTTTGGGTCAGGACGACTGGATGTGCTCTATCAATCTCCAGGACGGGTACTACCATATAAAAATGGACAGGCAGTCCAGGAGACATTTACACTAGCCAGTCATTACCAGTTCAGAGCTCTGCCTTTTGGCCTCACCACAGCCCCCAATGTGTTCACCAAACGCATGGCAGTAGTAACGGCTCACCTGAGACATTTGGGATTCCAGGTGTTTCCTTATCTAGACGACTGGCTCCTCACTGCCACCACTGAGCATCATCTCTTAAGGGCCAGGAATCACACAATTCACACTTGTGCACATTTAGAAATCCCAATAAACTAAGAAAAATCTGCCTTGTTGCCCTCTCAGTGTATTACTTTTGTAGGCGCTCAACTACATAAAAGAGACATGAAAGCCAGGCTCCCACAAGAAAGGGCACTTGCCATTCATCACCAGGTCTCTCTTCTCTTGTCAAAGTCAAAGGTTCAGGCACGGTTAGTCTTAAAGGTCTTCGGTTTGATGGTGGCTGCCATTACTCTAGTCCCATCAGCTCGTTACCATATGAGGATTTTGCAATGGCTTCTCTTCACTCAGTGGTCATATCAGGAGCTACCAATGTCACACATGATCTTAATCATGGATGGTTGCAGGAAAGATCTACAGTGGTGGCTCCACTCTCCCCTAGTCACTCTAGGCAGACCTTTTGTAGTCCCTCTTCCGGTAGCCACAGTGACCATGGATGCTTCTCAGATAGAGTGTGTGGGGGGGGGGCATTATCTGGGACAGACAGTCCAAGGAACTTGGCAACTTTACGAGTATCATTTGCACACCAATGTCCTGGAGATGGTGTTATTAGCATTGCAAGCACTTCAAGACTCTCTTTCCTTGGGCTATATAGCAATTCAGATGGACAACATGTCAGTAGTGTGGTACATCAACAAACAGGGTGGAACCAAATCGTACCCCTTGTGTCAGGAGGCCCTTCGAGTATGGCAATGGGTGATTTCCTCTCAGCGTTTTCTGATTGCAGTGCACATTCCGGGGAAGTTCAACGTGATAGTGGACAAGCTCAGCAGGGCAATTCTCATACCCCACGAGTGGTCTCTGAAACGAGATGTGGAGGATATGATCTTCCACAGATGGGGCCAGCCATGCTGCAATCTTTTCACCTCACACCTAAACAACAAATGTAGCAGCTACTTTGTCCTAATTCCCCCACCGGGACAGTCACCCAGAGATGCACTTATCCACGATTGCCCCCCCCCCCCGGGATTCTTTATGCCTTTCCTTCCTTTAATCTAATTCCAAAAGTTCTTCAGAAAACAAAGCCGTTGAGTCGCAAGCTGATCCTCATTGCTCCTTACTGGCCTCATCATATCTGATTCCCATTCCTTTGGCATTACCTGCAAGAGGAGACTTGGACTCTGGACCCGGTTCCAGATCTCCTGAAACATCAGTCGGATACTCTTCATCCCTCCATTCAAACTCTCAAGCTGACAGCTTGGTTTCTCCACTTCCAGTCCTAGCCAGGCTTCCAGATATCTCACCTATGGTTCAACATATTTTAGTCTCTTCTCACAAACCAACTACTAGAAAACTTTGCGCTAGTAAATGGAAGAGGTTCTCTTTCTGGCCAGAACAAAATGACACTGATCCCTTTACAGCACCAATTTCAAAAATTTTGGACTTGCTGGCCAAAACCTTTGAGAAAAGAGCAGTGACTGCTATGATTCGAGTTCAGCTGGCTGCTATTTCCAATTTTCATGCAGGTCTTATGGGTTCTAACGTCATATCCCACAAGTTATATAGGGCCTTTTTAAAAGGTGCGACTCTATTAAGACCTCCCATTCGAGAACCTCTCCAGGGTCTTATGGGTTCTAGCGTCATATCCCACAAGTTATATAGGGCCTTTTTAAAAGGTGCGACTCTATTAAGACCTCCCATTCGAGAACCTCTCCACCCTTGGGATTTAAATCTACTGCTAGCGGCTCTAATCCTACCTGCCTTTGAACCAGCCGCTTCTTTTCCTCTTAAATTCTTATCGTGGAAGACTTTTTTTCTGATTGCAATTACATTAGCTTGACAGGTTTCAGAGTTACAGGCACTTCCATCAGCACTCCTTATATGATTTTTCACAAGGATCGAGTATCTATGAGAACAAATCCTTCCTTCTTACCAAAAGTCTGTTCAAAGTATAATTTGAATCAGTCGGCAACAAAGCAGAGTACAAGCTACATCAACTGGATGTCCACAGGCAGTTACAATTTTATCTTCAAAGAACCAAGGACATCAGAAAATCAGATCAGCTGTTTGTATCCTTCTCACAGAGTAAGCAAGGCTTACCAGTTTCCAAAGTGACCTTGTCAAAATGGCTGTCCAATACTATTACTTATGCTTATGAGTCTCGGAATGTGTCTGTCCCAGGAAAGGTAAGGGGGCATTCTACTAGGTCCTTGGCTGCCTCCATAGCTTTTCAAGCAAAGCTTCCATTAGACACTATTTGTGCGGCAGCAACATGGGTTACTCCCCATACCTTCATTACAAAGTAGACATGGCCTGTCAGGGCATCTTTAGGTTCCACAGTTCTGAAGTCTCTTTTCCATTCAGCCTCCCAGGATTTAGGTGCTGGGGACACTGTCCCAACCAGAAAGAAGGAAGCAGAAATGGACAACATAATATAAAGAAGTTATGTTTTTACTATATCATTCCATGTTTGCTGTCCTGTATCTCGCCTTCCTTCTTGCTTCTCTTCCTCCTTCCCCCATCCTAGATGATTGGGAGGAATTTCCTTTTTTGGCTGTTTTGGCCGAGTTTCCTTTGCTTTTCAACTATTGGTACACTTGTCACCTTTGTTGTTCTGTTGTTCCAGTGCAAGGAAGCAGTATTGCTTTAGTTACCTCCTTTATTTGGTAAATTATAGTTCTCCTATCTAGTGGTTAGTTCTCAGAAACGAGATCTGGGAAGCTACCGCTAAGCATGCTGGGATAAGGAGTTAGCCTTGAGCCAGTAAGGACTCTTCGAGCTTTATAAGTGGCCGAGTCAGAGCCGAGATCGGCTCCGAACCCAACCAGAAAGAAGGAAGGCGAGATACAGGACAACAAACATGGAAGGTTATAGTAAGAACATAACTTCTTTTTTTCCATTTCCTATGAGCATTCTATAGATAGTTCCATAGCATCTTCCTGTGCAACATTCTCTTCAGTTTCATCCTGTGCCATCCATTGCTCTTTCATGTGGGAACTCACTGGCCTATCACACCACACACTGGCTGCACTACAGTTGCCACAGTTTCCTCTTCCTCCCCTTGCTGTGCAACTCCATCTAAATGTTTGTACTGGTTTCTTATGGAAGGCTCCAAAGTATCTTCATCTGGCAACTGATCAGATGTTTTCTGCTCCACTGGTTTTTCCTTAATTTGATGATCCATTGCTCTATCCTGCTGTGATGTTTTCTCAGTTAGATTTTCTACACTAAATCCTTCTCTTTGCAGGTAATCCATAACCTCAGTTTCTATATTTCTTTAATATCTCCATTACTAATCCTCTTTTCTACTTTTCCTCTTTGTTTTCTTATTTTTTTGTACTGTAAAAATTTCCATATCTGGATGTCTTTGCCTTTTTAATTTCTCCAAATCTTTTGAGTTTCTAATACCATGACAGGAATGGACACCATTCCTAAGTCAAAGTATGAGTACATTTCATGAAATTAGTATTGTTTCAATCTTTGATGTCAGACAAAAGTGCTCTTCTCAGTACCTGCAATGTGCCCAGTAATGATTCCTGCAATTTGTACAGAGTTACATGTATTGGTAACATATCTAAATACGATTGTAGAGTCTTTTTTGTAATACCCGTTGTTGCTACTACTACTGGAACTGTCTGGGTATCTTTCTTCCACATTGCTCTCATTTCTGCTTGCAAATGCTGATGTTTTATGATTTTGTGTCTCTGTACACAAGACAAGACACTGTAGTCACTGGGTGTGGCAAATTTAATGATCAATGCTATGTTTGTCTTCTTTTCATGGACCACTACGCCCAGTTTTCTCGCATCTATCTTTTGAACTGTTGGTAATGGGTGATCCCATATGATGCAGACTTCATTGTTTTCTATGACGCTTTGTGGCTCATCTTTCCAGTGTTTTTCAGCCACTTCAATACCATAATGTTTGCACAATCCCCAGTGCAACAGTCTTGACACATTATCAGGGACCTGGGGACCCAAGTTGACAGTAACCTTTCTTTTGACACTCACATTGCCAAAGTGGTTAGGAGGACCTTCTACATTGCCCACCTGATTATGAAGGGATTCACATCCAGATCAAGGGAGGTCATTGTTCCCCTGTACTCTTCACTTATCAGACCAATGATTGAGTACAATGCCCCATTCGGAATGTATCTTACCAGACACCTGCAGCAATTGGAAAGACCCCAAAAGTTCCTCACCAAAAGGATAAAGGGGCTCAAAAATATGCCATATGCTGCCCGACTGAAGAAACTCCAGCTCTATTCAGTCGCATACCGTCTGCTCAGAGGTGACCTGTGCCTGACATACAAGGCCATGTCCAACCTGGAATTAATGGACATGCTCCACCTCAAAAAATTCAAATCCACCAGAGCCACAAGAGCAAGAGACTTAAACCTCAACACGGATATAAATAGGACGTGCTGGAGGGACAGATTCATCACCCAGAGACTCCCTATGCTGTGGAACAGAATCCCGGCCCATGTGAGACAGAGCACCTCGCTGGCTCTGTTCAAGAGAAATCTTGACCAGTGGATGGGAGATCATAGGTTTACCCCGGGGATCATCTCTGTATCACTGCTGGACAGAGGCACGGCAAACTAATGGGTATAGTATTCTTCAACCTATGGGGTGGTGAAAGCCACACAACTCTGGCTAGGCTTATAAATGCCCTAGGGCAGATAGCCTAGTATGAACCTATGAACCTATTATTATGCCTTTCAGTATATAGTCCTTCTGCCATTAGTATGTCACAACCAGCAATGAGGTGAGCGACCATTTCCAATTCTGTTTTACAAAACCTACATTTGTCTGTTTCTCTCACATGTTCAATGGACTTTGTAAACCAATGTGTACATAGCCCATCATCTTGTGCCACCAATATTAACCTTTCATCTCTTGGTTTGAATTTGCCTCTCTTTAACCATTCCTGTATTCGATCCTGATCAAGAGGAGGTTCTACCAGAAGTTTTCTACATTTGCAGCTATATTTATGCATTTTCCACAGTTCTTGCCTTCTCATCTTGTCCTTCACCTTATATCCTTTCTTTTGTTTTATGGCACATTCAGTTGTTGCCTGATTACTATCTACTTCTGGTTTGACTTCCATTCCGGCTTGCTGTTTGGTCAACATTACTATTTGAATCAATATTAACTTCACTCAGTATAATTGGGTACTCCTTTTTTAGAGCCTTATAGTAACTGACTGGTGGCAGTGAAACTACCTTATAGTCTGGACAAAGTTGGTAGAGCGGGTAATCTGTGCCAGCCTTTCCCAGGTGTGTGTGTGTGTGCCCAAGAACATTAAATCTTAAAGAGTGTGTGTCAGCTACTTTAGGCAGGGACACGAAGCACTGGTTTCATAGTGCCAGTGGGAGCCTTAATGGGGACCTGGGGAGAGACATAGACACCCAGACCCAGGGCACCTGTGTTCTTAAGGGAAATTGTGCTTGATTCAGAGAGGTCTGCATCTGGAAATATTGAGTGTATCCATTTGCATTGCAAGTGAACATCCCTCTCCAGTGTCAGTGGTGAGGATTCAGGCTCGTTGATTACTGTCCAAGTGTGGGGATGTCAAAGTACCAATTATATCATGTTTACTGACAACCACGTAATTCTTAAAATAACAAATATGGCGTGTGGGAGATATAGTTACATACTATCTTTGGAAGCAAAGCTCTGACATACAAGCACTTGCAACAACAAACAGGTTGTCAGCAACACACAAACACTACAGACACCTCATATAATATAGACCACATTCACAGACCCATATACACTGAAACTCTTAAATCTCCCTAAACCACAAAGATCTCCCAGACATTACACAGACAGTAAACCCAGCAACCTCAAGAGCATTCCACAAAATCAGCTCCAAACACAGGACATACAGCTACATCCTAAAGCATCAAAGCATCTAATCCCATAAGGCACACCACCACACCTCAATATTTTGGTCACAGGTGACTGCACTGTGAGACACACAGATGTCCCAATCACCAGGCTAAGAAAGGAGATAGTCAGGGGCTAGGATCCATCAGATCACACATGCACTTAGGTCACTGAACCACAAGTACCAATATGACATAGTCCATATGGGTGTAAACAACCTGTGCCTTACCTCCCTGGACTACATAAAGAGAGAAATGATGGAGTTTTCAGACTATGTGTCTCATTCCAGTATGAGCCTAGCATTGAATAGCATTCTACTTTCTCCTGGGAAGAAGCCACAATATGAAATGAAAATAATTGACTTTAACAATTGGCTTAGAGTATGGTATCATTTGAAGGGGGTACAATACTTGTCAGTCTGGGAGGATATGGTTGATAGACTACACTGCTTTGCCAGGGATAGTGTGCACCTGTCCCCTCTGAGATTTTGAATATTTGCTAAAACTTTGTCAAACCCCTTACTCTCACATTTTTAGGCAATGCCAATCTAATAAACCTATTGACATAGCTAAACCAGCCCAGGAAAATCTGAAGGTGTTAACTGCTCAAAGGCAGGAGTTTAAACAAGAAATTCCACCCCCTGCAAGCTCTCCTCAACCTAGAAAGTACAAGTTTCTGTGCAGTTAACTGAAACATGGTTTAAAGCCACACAGAACACCCTGGCACTGCAAAGCTCAATGCCTTTCACACATTTACACCAACTACTGCAGAGGAAGGTACAAAAGGAGGGGCTCTCTCTAATTAGAGTAAAAACAAACATACCTCAAGACTGGTCTTTCAGTATGTGTAGGAGCTTCTCCACATCCA
This sequence comes from Protopterus annectens, assembly GCF_019279795.1. Classification (NCBI taxonomy): domain Eukaryota; kingdom Metazoa; phylum Chordata; order Ceratodontiformes; family Protopteridae; genus Protopterus; species Protopterus annectens. Next base: position 1,607,566,787 of record NC_056732.1, read on the forward strand.
AATTAACTTAGACAAAGTCCCGTTCAATATCCTTGTAAGCTACAGGATTCCCTCTATGACCCAGGGAAAACCATAATATATACTTACATGTACAACAGGTACTTCCCATCCATCCTAACACAATACCCATGGCCGAGTTTAAAAACCCCAATATAAAATGAGAATCATACACAACCCCTACCATGCAGGCCCAAAAATTCTTGGATTTTGTAAATGCAAACAACCTGGACCAGTTAGTCTGCTTACCCACTAGGGGTGCAAACATCCTTATCCCGGTTATCACAAACATGGTGGAACGCTGCAACCTCTATAGTGTAATGCCTTCACTACTCAGGTCAGACCATAAAGCTATCTCCTTTGATGTAAAAGTAAAATCAGGGGCAACGGCTAATAGAATTTTTAGGAACTACCCTAGGGCAAACATCCTACTACTAAGTGACACCCTGGCAAAATTTCAAGCCCCTCTATACCCGAAGAACACTGCTGCCTATGTAGAATCATTTACAGAAACCCTGTATAATAATATTAACAGCTACACAGAGACAGCTGTATCTACCCAGATTACCCACAAGAACAACTCAAAAAAACAAGTTGACCTGGTGAAATCCTAATATCAATAGGTTGCATAACAAAAGGAGTTAATTCATAGCAAAAATTATGAAGTGCAATGCCCATCAGTGTAAAGAAATCTCTCATCAACCTAAACAAGGAACTCATGAGGATAATAAAAGTCCTTCAAAGTCACATTTGTGGTAAAATCAGTCTCACAGGCCAAGGGCAATCGCAAAGCTTTCTTCAGCTATGTCTGTACAGTAATATACCAAATCAATTGTAAATTGTGCCACTTACATGGAGCTGGAAGATATAGCAAACCTCCTGGTCAACAAATTTAGCTCCAATTTTATCCCCCAGATGCCACTCAGAAAATACCCAAATCCATAACTACCCCAACTATCACTAGATAGCAAGTGATTAAGGTGCTCTCCAAGGCTAACAGCACTGCATCAGTGGGTCTTTTAATATCTCAGGATGTCTCCTTAATACCATGAAACATGAACTGTCAGGACCAGTAGGAATACTAGTTAACCACAGCCTCCAAACATGCTTCATTCCAAATGAAAGGAGGACTGCAACGTTTATCCCACTGCACCAGTAGGCCATCCAAAAACCTGGGGAATTATCAACCCATAAGTCTGACTAGCCTGCAATGCAAAGCTATGGAGAGAATAATTGTGGATATTCTAAATGACAATATAGGTAACCTATGGCTTCCCATCCATGTGAAGCAGTGTTCATCCTTGCACTTATTCAAATGAAACCTGGATCAGTGGATGGGGAACCACAAATATATCCCTGGCCTGGCACTTATGTCTTTATTATAGAGAGAAAGATGTAAACACTCAAGTCACCCATGCCCAAGTATATGCACCCCCACAAAAAATGACAGTATGATTGGACATGGAATTTATGTTAGCTGATCTGTAAACATGATGCAGTTGATACAATGCCTCAGAATGCCTAGGGAAAGTAGGCAGGCCATGAAAACAGAATGGTCAGTCTGTGGCTCCATATTAGGTAGCTTGAGAGGTACTAGCTGAAGAGGTAGATATAATGGTGGTAACCAAATGTTAGTCACTTGGTTTGGGTTAGATACGGCAGTAAACCACAGGTAAATTGACTGCTGTTGCTGTAATGGTAGACAGGCTAATCAGTGAGTTAAATAAGGATAGTGAAAGGGCTGCTTATGATTGGGTAGATTACAAGTGATGTAAAATGCTTGCAACTAGGACTGTGTTTGTGTGGTTTGTTTTCATTTATATAAATGTATTACTGCTTATGTCGTTAAGTGATGGTTTAATAAAGATGTTTCTTGTTAAAAAACGGACAGGAACTAAATAATTTATGTAATGTTGCTTAGGTTATATGATATATAGTAATATATGTGAAGTATAATGCTTGTTAATGTTAATTTGTTAATACAGTTTCATTTCATTTGTATAAATGTAAATTTGCCAGTGTCACAAGAAAAAATTCAATAAAGGCATTTAAAAAAACAAGGCAGATACAAATAATACATCTAAAGCTAAAATGAGGTAACCCTATGATTCACAAATATATTCAAGCAATAAAGGAAAGATTAATAAGAACAAATAACAATTAGTATGACTGCAGGAAACAATAACCACACTGACATGCAACAGTTGTAATTTAACCAATGATTAGGCATCAGCACAGCTAAATCAACTACAAGATTCACTGGAAAAAAGCGAAAGACTGTAGACAGCCACCAAGTCTGCACCGCATGAATACTGAGACAGTCACTAAATAGGCAACAGCTGGTACTAAAATGGGGGGGTTCAACTAATAAATCAATAATAAATAATCACACGCTTAATATGAAGCAATATGAGCATCACTTTACAGAAAACAGATGACAAGTAGGCATCATCTAAGTAACAGGTTTCATATTATAAAGCAATACACACATTTGGTATGACTGTTGAGGCTAAGCAATGTACTGGATTCAAGCTCAACAAAAAGCTATCACAATAGTATAACTAAGTTGACAGAAACAAGCAAAACGTATACAATCTACAACAAGGTAGAGGTTGCCTTATTTATTGTACACTTGGGTTTTGTGCTGCTTACCTAGTAGGATTTACAATGGACCATGCTGCTGTGCATTGGACAGCAGTGAGTTAAACTGAATAAACCTGTAGTTATTTAAAGCATGCGAGGCTCTGCTGCCACTGCAGAAGCTGTCCAATCAAAATCCAGCTTGCGATCCCATAGAAGCATGACTATGAAAAATAAGTACCCTGATCTTTCAGTGGAACCTAGCTTCTGCTAGCTGTCTTATAAAAGCCTGTACTCTCATCAGAGACTAACACTGCATACCTGGTTCCTATAAAGCCAATGAAGTCACTGTAGTGTGTTGAATAAGTAAGAACTCAGATGGAAAAGGTTTCTGGGGTCTTCCTCTCCTTCTCTGTAGTCCTCACTTGTCTTCTCCAGATTGTGCATTAGAGCACTGAACTGAGCAAACCTCCTTTCCAGAACTCAATCACTCTTTCCAAGGGAGGAGGAGGTGTGTTACCCCTGTATAACTGAAAGCATCCTTGTACCCTCTTTTTCTGAAAACAGGAACTACAACCCCATTAGACAATCCAGACGTGTTGTTCCCATCATTTATACAACACTGAGAGGACAAAAACACCCCAGCAATATTTAGTGCTTTCAGTGTTTCCAGACAGATCACAACTTCTGCTACTACAAACCTGCTATCTTGGTAGAGATCAATAACAATAAACTTATTTGCATAAATGAATCTAGCCCACCATCCGCTTCTGGCACTTTCATTTCAAATGACCATGCCTACCGGATTTCAGGACTGTTTTGAAATGTGTTTTTTTTCTACCTCCCAACAATACTCCCAGTTAAGATCAGCATTTATCAACCATTGCTGAGGACAGGATAATGTCCTGCCATCACCCTCACAGCTGCATGACATTTTGCCAGTGTCTCTCTGTGGCCATCTGAAAGTCATAATGGATGACATTAACAAGATTATTTCAGTCAAGGACTTTAGCTTCCTTACCTGCTGGTTTCCTGGTCTGTCTGAAACTATCTGCCAAATATGGATATCTTTCTGCTAAAATTGCAGAGAATGTTAATTTCTTTAAGTTGATATTTGGCTCATTAATGAGACCTTTAACGACTGGGCAAAACCATGATATATATAAAAAAACAAACATGCTTGGGGGCAGGGTTGACATTATAAAGAATACTGGGAAAACAAGACGGGAACAGAAAATTTTTTTTTAGAGGCACCAGTGCAGGAATAGAAAAAGATGGGTAAAAGACAAGTAATTCCCTTGACTCCTGGGAAAGTGACAGAAGTATAAACGAAGAAAAAAAGTATGTTTCTAATGTCATAACTTTCTGCAGATCATGGCATCTGCTAAGGCCTTACTAGTGCTTGGAGTAAACATCTGGGCTGATGCTACAGACCAAATTATAGCACATGCACAGCACTTATTACACATCTCCTGAGTTAATGTTTAACCCAGCTGAAACTGTTTACTGCACGTGCACAAGTAAATGGGAACAAACAGACCTCAGGATATAGCACTGATACCAACCAGCTAGCAATTCAGTGCAAGCAGCAACAACGTACTTGCCACTTAAAGTAACTACTTTATTAATGGTGAGAATTACCTGTTAGGAAAAGATCTGTATTAGAGGATAAGAGAAATAGAATTCCATGGACTCCTGTATTATCCTACTATGAAAGCTGTAACTTCATGGCAAATTACATACATATTGCTTATAAATACAGTGGTTTATACATACTGTATTCCACTTTTTTCCTGAAAAATCCTTTCGTTCACTTGGGAAAATATACTGTGAGATTGGGTTACCACAATGCAGTAAAAAAATCTGACTGTACTGCATACTTTTCTGTTAAAGTTATTTGGCAATCATCTTCCCTAGCCTAAGAATTCTAAACTCTTAATTCCAGATGGTGTCCGGTATCTGGACATGCTGGAGAAGGAACAAGCATAATTTAATTAAAGTATTGCCATCTGCTTTCCCAAGAGGTACTCTCCATCTTCTTCACAAAATTTGCATTCAGCAGCCCACTGGTGTTCAGTTGTCTGGTCACTGTAGGTTGAATATGAAGATGCTTGTCACTAGGGCAGAACTACCACTCTGAAAACACTGCAGGGTAGTAATTAATTGTGCCTGTATCGAAGCTGTCTAGTATACATCAAACATGCAAGGAATACTGCTTTTAACAAATGTAATCTTATTCTTAAGCCAGGCTAATATCTGGCATAGTATCCATTATAACATCTGTTATTAGAATGCTTTGCAAAGGGTAACAGTGATGCAACCCCATATTAATAATACACATGGCATTAAAGTTCATTATTTGGTGTTGTGATGTCTGAAATGTTCTGAGCTATGATAAACCTCAGGATATTAGTGTTAATGCTCGTCTTTTTCTGGACATCTTCCTGTCAGTAAAAATGAACAAGAATGCAAAGCAACTTTTTATTTTTTATTAAATTCTAAAATACTAACAGGCAAGCCCACAGCCAAGCCCAAACACTACCTAGAATGAAAACCAGACAAAACTTAAGGGGCTCCTAACCTCAAGTTTACCATTTGTTTTGCTGTGTATCTATAAATATCACAATTATTTAAATATAACTGACTCTACTAGAAATGTAATAAAACATTTTTAGTACAGAACTATATTTTAAAATAAGTACCTCAAGAATTTCTCTTCTTGCCTGCCACTTATGGCGCCATTACTTCCACTTAAAATGTTTCAATAAGAAAAAAACCTGTTATTTCTTTATTAAAATATGATTCACCTCTGATTAAACCATGGCACGGTATTTTTTTAAATAAAGGCTTCACTTAAGCAACTACATAGGTTTTATATGTATGTACTAGGCTAACATCCACTGGGGTCTTTTTAAGCTTAGCTATGCATCCTAAATCTCTGACAAGTTCTGATACCCTTGATAAGGGTAAGCAGGGGTTTGGGAGATGAAACATTTAGAAGCAGGGGCCTGAGACATGAATCATTTACAGGCTGCCTGTGACCATTAGGGACATAGGTGCCAAACCAGGGACAAACTTCTTGTTCCCCATCCAATTGTCCAAGTTACACTTTAATTGGGATAGGGTGGAACTCTGCTTCACACAGACGGGAAGCCTGTTCCAGAGAAAGGATAGTCTCTGGGATACATACCTGTGCCTCCAGCGGGTCCTGTTTGTATCACTGCAAGACTTAGGTTTCAGAGCGGGTAATTCTGGTGCTGTTTGTTTTGCAAATATGCAGGAGGCCCATCAGAATGGCGTCTGATGATGCTTTGTATGCCAGGCATAGACCTCTCCTCAACAGCTCATAAGAGACAGAATACAGGAATAGGGCATTCTGGCAAAGCTTCATAGGACATATTTATGACTTACATTCTCTTAGTAAAGAACCTCTGTGAACGTTCCCATTGTAGGATGTACCTTGTTAGGTACATGACAAAGGCATCACTTTATTAAATGACAACTCTGATGAATGCCGAATACAGTTGAACAATGACCTCCTTGAACCTAGATGCACAACACAGAATGAGCTCCACACTACTATAGACATGTGATGGTCAACGGCTAGATTACTGTCTACGCATGTCCCCAAGTTCCTGACTATCGGTTCGATGAGGTATGTTGTCAGTATGATCGTTACCACAGGTGGCTGACATCCCAAAGATGCTATTATGCATTTCTTGACATTTACCTTTAGTCCATGGCTCTTGACAAGCAGTTATTTGCCTGTGTCAGCCCTTCTTGAAGAACACTACAGTCGGTGGGGGATTCTAGACTGCTCCTAATTTAGCAATTTGTACACACAGTGTAAAAAGCAACTGACATATTACTGAAGCAATGCCTTCAGTTTAATGTACATTTTTTGTTTATTATACTGTAGTTGTTAACTTCATCTGGGGTGAGTCTGAAAACAATCCATCCGGATCAGTACTCTACCCTAGTTAACAAATAATCACAGGATCACAGAAGGTTACTGGGCTATTGACCTGGTGGTCATTTCAAGCCTAGCGGTTTCAACCCTATGTAAAGGGAAGTTGTGTAAAATCTTACCATAACCCATAGATGTCCTTCTCTTTCATGTTGCAGTATTCTGCATATGGGTTTACTCCTCTAGTCTTGCGCACATACGGCCAGTATCCAAAAGCTTTCAATCCTTCCAAGATGTGTGAGACATCTGAAGTGGCCGAGAGTACGTAGGCAATAAAGGTGACGTCGGCATGCAACAGCCCTCAGAACTGAAGGCCCCAGTTGGAGCCAGTCCTAGTAAGGGCAATGCCATATTATTGCCATCCAGATAGGGAAGTCATTAGCTGAAAGCAGAGGAAGGATGGAGAGAAGGAATACTGCAACATGGAAGAGAAGGGCATCTATGGTTATGGTAAGATTTTACACAACTTTTCTATGTCCTTCTATTCCCATGTTGCAGTATTCTGCATATGGGTGAGTGCCAAAGCTCACTGAGATTGGGGTGGTGGTCTAGAAGCAGACTCCAGAAATCCATGAAGGATAGCCCTGGCAAACCCTGCCCTGGATCTTGAAATGTGGTCAAGTTTATAGTGTTTGGTGAAGATGTGGACAGAAGACCAAGTAGCAGTCTCCAGGATAGTAGAGGTATCCAGGCCCTTGAAGAAGGCACCTGAAGAGGCCATGGCTCTTGTGGAATGAGCTTTAACTGTACCCTGCAGAAACTTCAAAGGTAGAGAAAAACAATGAATCCAAGAGCCAGCAAGAAGAGAAACAAATCCAAATGAGACAACCACTTTATTCGAGTTGAGCGCTTTCCTCTCCACTAAAGAAACTTAATCAGAACAATGTGCACACAACACCCAGCCTTTTATATACACTCCCCAATTAAACAATCAGAACTGCAATGAAAATCAATTAAAATCAGAAAACCCACATTGGTAATAAAAACCCATTCAACACTGTTACAATTAATTATATAAAAGGCTGGGTATTATGTGCACATTGTTCTGATGAAGTCTCTTTAGTGGAGAGGAAAGCACTCAACTCGAATAAAGTGGTTGTCTCATTTGGATTTGTTTTTCATCTTGCTGGCTCTTGGACCTGCAGAAACTTACCATGAAATTGGTAGCAGAAGTTGATGGCCTTGGAAATCCAAGTAGAGATAGTTTGCTTGGACACTGCCTTCCCCAGGGCTCTGGGGTGGAAGGATATGAAAAGTTGATCACGCTGTCTGATATACTTGGTGTTGTGCAGGTAAAATCCAACTTGTCTGTGCACATCCAGGGAATGCAGCACTCTCTCACTGTCTCCTTGTGGGTTTGGGAAAAGGACAGGTAAGTGTATGACCTGATTGACGGACAGGTCATTGACGACCTTGGGCATGAAGGATGGGTTTGTCTTGAAGGTAACCCTGTCCTTGTGGAAAATGAGTTAGAGAGGGATAGCCATAAGAGCTTGGAGTTCAGACTCTCTTCTGGCTGAGGTTAGGGCCACTAACAGAACATTTTTCCAAGTACAATGCTTTGCGGAAGCTTTGTCTGCTGGCTCAAAGGGCGGGAGCGTAAACCTCTCAAGCACGTAGTTAAAGTCCCAAGGCAGAGGTGAGAGTTTCCTGGGGGGTCTGAGGTGAAGTACCCCTTTAAGGAAGAGTTTGGAAGGAAGTCTCGATGCTATAATGGGGGGATCCAGAGGCAGGCATGCAGAAATAGCAAACAGATGGGCTTTGATGGATGAATAAGCCAACCCAGTCTGTAATAGCTCACACAAATAGGACAGCACTAGAGGGGGGCTTGCTGAGAAGTGGGTCCAGCTGTCTTTTATGACACCAAATAGTGAATCTTTTCCACTTTGTAAGATATTATTTTCTTGTATTTGGTTTCCTGGCCTCCTGCAGGACAATGAGCACGTCCATATTGTAAAGGCGTCTGAAGGGGATCAGAATGCTATCAGCCGCAGAGTTAGTTGTAGAAGCTGCCACTGTGGATGCATTAGTGATCTTGTGCTGTGTGAGAAGGTCCATTCTGGGGAGTAACTTGCGATGGCTGCCCTTGGACAAATGTAGGAGTAAGGGGAACCAATGCTGTCTGGGCCAGTAGGGAGTCACCAACAAGATTTCTGGGTTGTCCTGTTGTATTTTCAGCAGGACCTTCTGAATGAGTGAGAAGGGGAGAATGCATATAGATATTTCGCCTGCCAGGGAATTGAGAAGTCATCTGTTGCCAGTGCCTGTGGGTCTGGTGTCCTGATGCAGAAGCCAGGAAATTGTCTGTTGATGGTGGAGACAAACAGGTCTATTTGAGGTATACCCCACCTGTGGATCAGATCCAGGAAGACATCTTTGTGAAGCATCCATTCGTGGTTGGTTGTGCTGAATCTGCTCAAATAATCTGCCTGTGAGTTGTGGAGAGGAGGAATGTAGGTTGCCTGCAGAGTTATTCCCTGTGAGGTCACCAATTCCCAAACCAAAAGGGCTAGTCTGCAGAGCAGGTAGAACTTGGTCCCTCCCTGTTTGTTGATATATCACAGTACAGTGGTGTTGTCTGTGTATATCAGAAGTGGTCCCTGTTGTAGGAAAGGGAGAAATGCCTGGAGGGCTAGAAGGATAGCCCTCATCTCTTTTCCATTGATACGGTCTGATTTCTGGTGATTTGGCCACAGGCCCTGCATCTTTCGGTGGCTGAGGGTGGCTCCCCACCCCAGGTCTGAGGCATCTGTGTGCATGACCTGAGTGGCTTGAGGTGGTTGAAGAGGAAGGCCTGGGTTGTGATTTACCTGATCCAATCACCATAGTATTTCCTTTTTTAGGCAAGGTAGTATGGGCACAATGTGCTCCAGAGGATGGTTGTGTTGCTTCCAGACTGACCGAATGTACCACTGTAGCTTTCTCATGTGCTGTTTTGCTAAAGAAAGCATGGCTATGGTAGCTACCATATAGCCCAGAAGTTTGACGTACTACCTTGAAGTCAACTCTGTGGAGTGAAGGACCAAAAATAAATGTTTTGTCAATGAACTCACTTTTTGTGAGGGTAGGAATGCCTCCATGGAGATCTGAGCAGACCCTGCACCCGAGGAATACAATGTCTTGGGTTGGTTGAAGATGAGATTTTGGGAAGTTTATCTGAAATCTCAGTGATTGAAGGATGGTCACCACAAAGTGGATGTGCCCCTGGAGAGATTTTGGCTGGCCTGGATCAGCATGTCATCCAGGTAAGGGAATATCTGTATTCCCTTTGTCCTGCAGTAAGCCACCACTGGTGCCAAGCATTTAGTGAAGACTCTGGGTGCAGTGGAAAGTCCACAGGGCAAGGCAGAGAATTGCAAGTGAGGGGAACCCACCAAGAATCTCAAGTATTTCCTGTGGGTGGGTTTGATCGGGATGTGGAGGTAAGCATCCTTTACATCTAATGTAGCCAGGAGTCCTCTTAGAATTATGAGAGGGAAAGGGCTGGTAGGGTCAGTATTTTGAAGGTAGGCACCTTTAGAAAAAATGTTGAGGTAGGAGAGGTCTAGAATAGGTCTCCAGCGTCCATCCTTCCTGGGAACCAGGAAGAGCCCAGAGTAGAATCTTCTTTCTTTTGCAGTTGAGGAGACTGTCTCTATGGTATCCTGAACTAACAGGGTCTGCACTACCGGTTGCAAGAGGTGCAGTTGCTGAATAGGTGGTTGTGGTATGCTTTGCCCTATGGGTGGGGAGATCCAGGACATAAAATAACTATTTTGAAGTATGTACAGGACCTACTTGTCTGAAGTGAGATTGGTCCAAAGAGGGAGACAGTGAGAGAGGCGAGCAGACAGTGGTACAGAAGGAGGGGGAGGCAAGAGTAGCTGGTAGTCAGATGCCATCTGCCTTGTCTTGAAAGGGAGTTCTCTGGCTAGAGGGAGGTGATGCTCTAGCTGGAGGCGGTTGATTCCTTGTGGGCTAACAAGGCCTTGAAGCAGGAGAAGGACACGACTACTGCCTAATAAACTGAGTTTTTGCTGGATAGTTTCTGTGAAACTTAGAGATTGCTTACACCAGTAAATGTTTAAGGTCCTGCATTTCGTTGCCTTTTTGCCACAGAGATTTGAAGAGGTCTGCTGCTTTACAGCCAAAGAGTGCAGCATTGTGCGAAAGGAGCATCAATTAGCTTTGCCCTGAAATAATCTGGCAGGGGTTGTAGGCGAAGCCAAGAGTATCTACGGAGGGCAGATGCTGATGCTGCTGACCTGGCCGAGGATTCAGCAGCATCGTAACTACACTTGATAGAGTGTCTGGTGACCTGGGAAGAAAGAGCCAGGAGAGAGGACAGTGATGCTTTGGCAGGGGTGTCTGGAATATCTGCCAGGTGTTTGGTGGCAGATTCTAAGAGGGACAAGGCATACTTGGACATGAGAGTATGGTAGTATGTGACTCAGAAGGCCATGGTAGCCGAAGTATATATCTTTTTGCCCAACCTTTCCATGGTCTTGCTGTCTTTGTCAGCAGGGAGAATGGTGGTAGTTGGTAGGAGTTTGGAGGCTTTGTCCGTAGAGACTTGTATAGTGGCAGGATGAGCAGGTAGGCACTTAATCAGATGCTTGGCAGTGTCAGGCACCTTGTAAAGCCCATCTGGTCTGCATGGGGCAGGCGGTTGGGAGTCAGGCTTCAGAGATGCTGAAGAGAAGGCATCCAAAAAGGCAGGCAGGATAGGAGGAACGGCAGATGGGCTGGGGGTCTGCATTTGAATGAGGTTGTAATACCTCTTTTGTACCTCAGTCATTTCTGAGGATTCCCATTTAAAGTGTTCCTTCATTGTGCTAATAGTTTCACCAAAGGTCAAGTCTTCAACTGGGGAGTCAGGGTCCAATGACTCTTCCTCTGGGGATACATATCCCAAGGGAGAAGATAGTTGAGAGTTGTAAGACAGTGATTCCTCTAGTAATCTGAAATGACTTCCTCTTCTCTAGTGGCTGTCTCAGTGGTCTGACGCCTAGGGCTCAGGAGAGGAGGAGAAGTGGGATCAGTAACTGCAGTGGTAGGTCTCAAGGCCATAAAGGCACTGAAAAGGCTGACAATCGGGCATGCTTTCTGTTGTGGGAGAAATATGCTTTCTCTTTTCCCTTCTCTTAAGTGGTTCATAGGTTGGTACTAGGCTATCAGCACTAAGGCCTATACAAGCCTAGCCATAACAATTCCCTGGCTATTTCTTCCCACACTATTTACTTCCCTGGACCCCTGTCTAGTAGGGTGACGGACGTGATCCCTGGGGTGAATTTCCTTTCTCCCATCCAATCGTCAAGGTTCCTTTGGAAGAGGGCCAAACAGGCACTCTGCTTGACATGTATGGGCAATCTATTCCAGAGTCTCTGGGTCAGGAACCTATCCCTCCAGCATGTTTTGTTTATTGTGATGACAAGGTTTAGATCCCTGGAGCGTGTGGCTCTGAGGGATTGGGATTTCTTTAAGTGTAGCATGTCCAACAGCTCTGGGTTTCACATGGCCTTGTATGTTAAGCAGGGATCGCCTCTGAGTAGACGATATGCGACAGAGTATAGCTGGAGTTTTTTTAAGGCGGTCAGCGTAGGGCATCTGCTTTAGGACTGTGATTCTTTTAGTGAGGTATTTCTGCGGCCTTTCCAGTTGTTGCAGATGTCTTGAGAGGTACATATCAAACGGGGCATTGTATTCTACAATGGGTCTAATGAGGGATGAGTACAGTGGGACAATGACCTCATTTTTCCTCGATGAAAAGCCCTTAGTGATGAGGTGTGCCACATAGAAGGATTTCCTGACTGTTGTGGCGATGTGGTTATCAAAGGTGAGACCACTGTCCACCTGTGTCCCTAAGTCTCTTATCACACTTTTGGTGTTTAGTGTACTGCCACCTATATGGTAATTCACAGATACATGTTTTTTTCCCAAAGGGGATCACTATACATTTCTTGGCATTGAGCTTGAGCCCATGGCTCTGGCACCAAGCATCTGTTTCTGTAAGGCCCTTTTGTAGAGTATCCACATCATTTGGGGATTTAATAATGGCTCCCAGTTTGCAGTCATCTGCGAACTCTGTTAGCCAGAGTCCCTTAGTGTTGGCCTGTACTTCAGAGAAGTAAATGCCAAACAAGAGCGGTCCCAGGACTGAACCCTGAGGTAATCCACTTGTCACTTGTCTGGAGCTGGATTTGGAGTCGGCTACTTTTACAGTGTGGGTTCTACCAGTAAGCAACCCATTGGGTGACGTAGGGATTAATGCCCAGCTTAGCAAGTTTATCTATGATTCCAGAGTGGGGGATGGTGTCAAAGGCCTTGGCAAAGTCTAGACAGGCTGTGTGGACCACCTTACCCTTGTCCATGGCTCTGGAGACTGATTCAAAGAAGTCAATCAGGTTCAGGAGACAAGATCTGCCCTTCACGAACCCAAACTGGGTGGGGTCCAGTGTCTGACGGTTGCCAATGTCTTTATTTATACGTTCCATGATAATACGCTCCATGGTCTTCCAGATAAGGCTTGTCAGACTGATGGGACGGTAGTTTCCGGGATCCAAGATGGATCTCCCCTTGTGGAGTGGGATAACTGTAGCTCTGCGCCACTCAGAGAGGCAGGAAATCTGAGGTAAAGCTATGATTAAACATGACACTTAGGTGAGGTGCCACTTCATATTGTAGTTCATATAGTACACAGCCCGGGATGTCATCTGGTCCCATGGATGCTGTATTCTTAGTTTTGGAGAGTGCGTTTTTTACCTGTGTGGCCATTATTACCGGAATATGGCAATCTTCCGGTACTGAGATGGGCCATTTAGGGGGGTGAAGTTGGCACTGAATCGATCTGCCAGTACATTGGCAATATCCTTGGGATCAGTATATTTAATGCCATTCTGTTTTAGCTCAGAGCAGATCTGAGCATTGCCATTTAGATTCTTGACAGTTATAGAATGCCTTGTGGTTGTCTTTGGAATCTTAGGCAATTTTATTTTCGTAACTAGCTTTGGGGGATTTTATGAGGGATCTCAGTTTCTTACTGAGGCCGGTAAGGGATTTTTTTGCATCCTGGGATTTTCCTCTTTTCTGCAACAGTTTCTTCCTTTTGTTGTAAAGTTATTTTATAGCAGGGAACCACCAGATTGGCTTCCTTTTTTTGGATGAGAGTATCTTGGTTCTATTTGGGATGGCACGATTCATGCATGAGTGGATGTGCTCGTACAGTGCCTTATGTAGGATTCAGCAGTTGAACTTTCAGTTCCTGTCTGCATGGGTGTCATGAAGTTTGTCACTTCTGACTTGAGTAGCATGAAGTTGGCTTTGGAGAAGATTTTATGGAGGTTTCCTTACTGGGGGGTGGATGTGGATGTTAAGGGTGATTAGCTTATGGTCAGACCTGACTAAAGAGGGGGTGACCAAAGGTGCAGAGCATCAATTTCCCATGCTGGTAATGACCAGGTCTAGGACATTGGAGCCCCTGGTGGGACTATGGATTAGTTGATCCAGGGCGTTGGAATTTATGAATTCCAAGAACCGTTGGGCAAAGGTGTTGGTACATGAGTAGTTTTCCCAGTTAATGGCAGGGTAATTAAAATCACCCAGTATTAGGGTGTTTGGTTCTATCTTAATATTTTCCAGTATGTTTAGAAAGGTGTAGTGAGAATCTTGGGGTATGGTGGGGGATCTGTAGCAAGCTACAATTTGGATTGCAGTCTTACCTAGTGTTAGTTGCACCTGGAGAATTTCAGACACATTGTGTTGGGCAACTAGCCTGTTGGTGTGAATATCCTTGGTGAATATTGACACTCCTCCACCTTTGGTGTTTCAATCCTGGTTTGGTGGCCGAACAGTGTGGTAGGAGTTGTAGCCTGGTATTGCAGGGGTGCTCTCTGGAGCCTTGAACCAGATTTCAGTTACTGCACAGATATCTATGTTCTACATTTTTAGGAGTGCCTCGAGAGAGTGCATTTTGAGGTTTAGACTTCTAGCATTGAGTAGCATTACCTTCAGATTTTGCATGCTTGTACCGGTTATGGTGGTGGTTTTGTCCTTTAAACTTTGCCTAAAAAGGCACTATAGGGGTGCCAAGAGCCTTAGCCAGTAACCTGAATCCCAGGGGCGACAGGTGCAGACCATCTCTGGCAAAGCATCGTGGTCTGTCAATCATGTTGTCCCAGGCAGACAGATACTGGATCCCCTTTGAATGACACCAGAAGCTTAGCCAATTGTTGAAGTCAATAATTTTGTCCTTATATTGTGGTATCATTCTGGGCGAAGGCAGGATGCTACTCAGGGCTAGGGTCACACCTGCCTGGGCCACATGATTCGAGAGGTCTTCCATGTCTCTTTTCATGTAGTCCAGGGAGGTATGTCTCAAGTCATTCACTCCAATATGGACAATGACAGAGTCATATTTGTACTTACTGTGGAGTGACTTGTGGAGTGACTTGAGTGCATGCGTTATGTGGCGGATCCTGGCACCAGACAGGCAGCTGACTGTAATTTTCTCCTTGTTCAACCTGGTGAGAGGGACACCAGTGTGCCGGACTATAGAGTCACCTATGACTAAAGTGTTAGGTACATTGTCTTGCCTTAGGGGCTGTTGCTGGGTGGCACACTGGTGTTGTGAACTATGTGACACTTTGGTTGTGATTGGTGTTTGTTTGTGTTTCAGCTTCAGAGGTCCTTGTTGCTTGGGCAGGTTACAGTTAAGGGCTTCTGCATATGTGGATTTAGTGTTGCTATATGTGGGTGTTGGTGGTGTGGGTTTAGAAGGGCTATGTGTTGCTTGAGGTGTAGTGTGGGTGATAACCTTCTCCTCTTGACGGTCTAGAACAATCTTGGGTGGAGAGAGCTTTGCTTCCATTTTGGCTATGCAAGTGCATCTCTCACAGGTTGTAGTGTTGGGTGGTAGGAGGAGAGAGTTGTCTGTGTACATGAGGCAATTGCTGCATTGCCCCAGTATGCCCAGATTCACCAGGTGGCCAGGAGAAATCACCGGAAGCTGACCCTTGGACATGTCTGGTTTGGTGCTTTTTTTTTTTTTGTAAAGTGCAGGAGCTGTTTTCCCTTCCGTTAGCAAGGTACTTTGCAATTATAGGCTGTTTAGTGCTTACTATTAATTTCTCCTTATTAACAAGGAGAGTTGAGTGATTGTATCAGTTTAAGGCTTCCTAGTGCTTTCCAGCAGGTATTAGAGAAAGTGCTAGTTACAAGGATGCTTAAAGGTAAGATGAAAAAAAAATGCACACTGCAGTGTGCACTAGAGAAGTTAGATGTGAAAGCAGGTAACTTAAGTTTTACCTGTTTAAAAAGTTAAGGTTTAGTGGAGAGTTACTATTTTTAAAACAGCAAGATGGATTGAAAGAGGTGGTCACTTTTGTATTCTGGTACTATGGAATACAGTAGGATGGCCAATAAATTTAAATAGTTGAAGGGGAGGGATTTCAAAAATGATGATTTTCTGATTACTCATACAAGCCAGCGAAAGTAGAGAGGAAATGAGATATATCTTATGAATGAGTCCTTAATTGATCAGTTCTAATTTCTGCCTGACTCAGTTCTAATTTCTGCCTGACTCAGAAGAGAGATAGCTGTGGTCTCTTTTGACATTTTAATATGCTGTTAAAGCAGAATGCAAGTAAAACACAAGGTAAAGAAAACAAACCACAGTATTCAAAATATAGAAAGGCGATAAAGTAATACAAAAATACAAAAAATAAAAACAAACTAACATTTCCTTCACAGCAAAGTGTAGCAGAGTCTGGATGAGCCTTTTTGTTAAAGCTCTGAAATGTTTTATTTTACCCCTTAAATAGAAGGTTTAGTTCTTCACCCACTCAGTTAACAAATGATTAACCTTAAGTGACCTCTTCTACCTTATGAATGAGTCCTTAATTGATATGTTCTAATTTCTGCCTGACTCAGAAGAGAGAGAGGTGTGGTCTCTTTTGAAGTTTTAATATGCTGTTAAAGCAAAATGCAAGTAAAACACAAGGTAAAGAAAACAAGCCACAGTATTCAAAATATAGAAAGGCAATAAAGTAATACAAAAATACAAAAAAATAAAAGCAAACTAACCTTTCCTTCACAGCAAAGTGTAGCAGAGTCTGGATGAGCCTTTCTGGTACAGAGGACGTCTGCCTAGAAACCAGAGATTGCATGGGGTTCAGATGGTTCCTCAGAAAACGCAGGTCCCCCCTGGTGCCTGAATAGCCTCTGCAGACATGCTGTCAACTAAGGATAATGCAGCATCCTTAGATGTATTCGCAACATCCGGAGTGACAGATCTGGGTCCAGATCCTGGAGCCAAGCCGGAGTCGGCCACAAGTTGGAGATTAGTCTGAAGAGGCTCAGCACTAGATGAAGGCCATAAGGTACTGGCCTTCTTTTTTGGTGGTTCTGCGGAGAGGTCTGAGGAACCTGACATTTGTAAGGTAAGCGGCTTCAGACGTTGGTTTTCAAGGTAAAGATTAAGCGCATGCAAGCGACTAAGTAGTGTCTTAGGCAAAAATGCCTGGCACATAGGGCAGGCCTTGTAGTCGTTCGACCGTTCCAAACAGAAAAGGCACTTTTCCTGGGCATCCTTATGAGGGATCTAGCAGCCGCACTGACACTTACCCTTTCTGGATGACATGAACAAGCAATACTAAATTATAGAAGAACTGAAAAGATCCCCAACTGGGTACTTATATTACACAACAAATCCATTGTCAGTGGTAGCAGAAACACCTGGCGTACGACTGGCTGCTGAAAAGTTCTAAAGGTTGGTGCATGCCGATGTGACCTTTATGGCCCATGTATTCTTGGCCACGTCAGACATCTCACGCACTTTGGAGGGACTGAAAGCTTTTGGATACTGGCCGTACTTACACGAGACTAGAGGAGTAAACCCATATGCAGAATACTGCAACATGGGAATAGAAGAACATTACCACAGATACTCTAGCCAATACTCAAGATTGTATTTAGTAAAAAATGCATATGTCTAGGAGGGTTGTGGGTGCTATCCTCAGTAAGAATTTACTGTGCCCCATCCACTCATCCAGGTTCCTTTTGAACAGTGTTATACAGGTGCTCTGCTTCACATGAATTGTCATCCTATTCCAAAGACGCGGCAGTCACTGGGAAAAAATCTGTCCCTCCAGCATGTCCTATTCAAGTTGCAGGCCATATTTAGGTCCCTGGAATGGGTAGCTCTAGTCCCATTTGTTTTACAGATGTGCAGCAAATTCATTAGGCTTGGGTCAGAGATTGTTCTGTATGCCAGGCATAAGTCTCCCCTAAGAAGCCTATACGATACTGAGTATAGTGGCAGGGACTTTAGTCAGTCTATGTAAGGCACATGCTGCATTCCCTTGATCTTTTCAATTAAAAACCCTGCTGAGGTCTTTCCAATTGCTTCAGGTGCTTTGTACAGTACATGCCGAAAGGAGTGTTATGCTCAATTATGGACCTGATTAGTGATGAATATAGAGGAGTTATAACCTCCTTTGCTCTAGAGGTGATGTCTTTGCTAATCAACTGTGCTATGTAGAAAGCCTTCCTTACTACAGTAGACACATGGTGGTCAAAGTTAAGGTCACAGTCTACTTGTGGTCCCAGATCTCTTACTACTTCATAGGTACACGGGTATTGTTGTGAATTTGATAGTCTGAGGGGACAATGATTTTACGAAAGGGAATGGTGATGCACTTCTTTGCATTCAGTTCGAGACTGTGACAAAGACACCAGTGGTTGGTCTGCATAAGATCCTCTTGAAGTATACTGACATTATTTGAAGGATTCAATAACTGCACCCAGTTTGAAGCTGTCCACAAACTTGGTCAGCCACAGTCCCTTAGTTTTGGCCAGAAACTCTGAGAAGTATACACGAAACAGTAGGTGGTCCAGCAGTGACAGTTGTGGCACACCGCTGCTGACAGGTCGGCTGGTTGATGTGCAGTCACCCCTTTGATAGTGTGACCGGTTTGTGAGCCAGTTGGCAACCATCTAACAAAGGAATTTACTAAGTTTATCGGCAATGTCAGAGTGTGGGATTGTGTCAAAGGCCTTTGGCAAGTTGAGGTATGCTGCGTGCACAGATTTTCCCTCATCACTGGCCCTGGTTACATTTTCAAAGAAATCCACCAGGTTTAACAGGCAGGAACTGCCCTTGATGAAAGCAAACTGGGTCGGATCCAGGGTTTGGAGGTCATCTATGTCTTTATTTATGAGGTCCATGATGATACGTTCCATGGCTCTACAAATAAGGCTGGTAAGACTTATGGGTCTTTAATTCCCTGGGTCTGCTGTTAAGCCATCTTTGTGGAGGGGAATAACTGTTGTGGTTCTCCATTCCGCAGGAACATAGCCTGCGATTAGGCTGTGACTGACTAGGATACTTAATGGTGATGCAAGTTCATGTTTCAGTTGTTTAGAAGATAGCCTGGAATGCCATCTGATCCCACAGAGGCTGCATTTTTTGCCTTAGACAATGACCGGCTCTTTGGATATATAGGGTGGAGGGGAAGTTTGGGGTAAGGTTCATAATAAGGTTGGAGGGGATAAAGGAGTGAAATTTTCACCAAATCTTTGTGCTAGCAGGCTTGATATCTCTGCGGGATGTGTGTGTGTGTGTGTGTGTGTGTGTGTGTGTGTGTGTGTGTGTGTGTGTGTGTGTGTGTGTGTGTGATACCGTTAGTCACTAGTTCTGCACATGCTTGGATCCTACTTTTAAGCTACGTATGTAACTGTAAAAGACCTTATGGTTATCCTTGGCTGTGATTGCTAAGTTTTTCTCAAAATTACCCTTAGAGGATTTGACATGTTGTCTAATTTACCTGTTGAGGTTGAGAAGGGTGCTTTTTCATTGTTGGGGCCTCACCTTAGAGGCAACTTTTTAACTTTTCGTGTTTGTTGCAAGGTTTGTTGATGTTTTACTTGGGACTCTGGCTTTGATTCTCTCTGGAACAGCTGTGTCAATACGCTTATACAAGTGATGGTACAGGGCTTTAGTATAAGCTTTGGTGTAGTTAGCACCTCCAGCTGGGGGTGGGGCATGAAATGCATTTAGTATAGTTTGCTTTGGTTCAGTTTTTTAGTCTGACTTCGCCCTTTCTGAGTTCTGGTGTAAGTGCCAGTTTGGAGGCAATTGATTTGTGGTCAGATTTAACTAATGAGGGTCCGGCAGTAGCAGTGGTGCATCTGTTTGTCAAGTTAGTGAGGACCAGATCTAGTATGTTTGTTCCTCTTGTTGGGGTTTGAACAATTTCTTCCAGGGCATTTGAGGTCAACAAACTCAAGGAACTTTTGTGCAACTGATCAAGGCTAGAGTAGGTTTCCCAGTTGATGGTGGGATAATTGAAATCCCCCATGATCAGAGTGTTTGGCAATATTTGGATTGACTCCAGTGTGGTCAAGTAGGCCTCATGTGCATCATGATCCATGGTGGGGGGGGATCTACAACTAGCTATGACTTGAATGGGGGTCTTATCCACAGTAATCTGAACTTGGAGTAACTCCATGTAATTGTCCAGTCTAACTAGTTGGGATGTGAATTTGTCTCTAACATTGATAGAAACACTGCATCCTTTGGTTCTCACACATTTGTTTTGCAGTCTGAAAGTGTGGAAGGCACTGTAGCTTTACAAGGCCAGGGTACTCTCTGGGGCCTGCACACACATCTACATCCTCCAGTGACAGAAGTGCTTTCAGGGTGTGCAGTGTTTGGTTTAAGCTCCTATCGGATTGCAGCATAACCTTTATTTTTGTTATGGTTAGTAAACTTCACATCTGCAATTTTGTTTTTGAGACCTTGCCTAAGAAAGGCAATATGGGGGAGGCAAGAGCATTTGCCAGCAGCTAAAAGCCTAGTGGTGCCAGGTGCAAACTGTCTCTGGTAATGCAGCAAAGTTTTTCTAGCATGTCATCCCAGGCTAACAGAAACTGGATCCCCTTTGAATGACATAAAAAATAAAGCCAATTATTAAAATCTATCATTTTTGTTTATACTGTAGCATCATTCTAGGTGAGGGTAACATGCTGCTCAAGGCTAAGGACATACCTGCCTGGGACACATACTCAGAGAGCTCAATCATATCTCTCTTCCACTGAGGTACATCTCAGGCCATTCACTCCAAGATGAACCATGACAGTGTCATAACAGTAACTGTTGTCGAAAGACCCGAGTGCATGCATGATCTGACAAATCCTGGCACCATACAGTAAGGCGACCCTTATCTAACCTGGTGAGTGGGACATCCATGCGTCTCACTATGGAGTCTCCAATGACAAGAAAATTTGTTTGAGTGTTATGCCTTAAGGGCTTGGAAGGTGAGACACTGGTGTTGCTATGTGTCTTGGGTGATGCGTGAACTGTGTTAGTTGTAGCGGTCTTTTGTTTTGGAGGTCTCTGGTGTTTCGGTTAAGTTTTTTGAGAGAACCTCCATGAACCCTGATTTATGCATTGGATGCGTACTACATGTATGAGTAGTGGTGAGTGAGTTGAAAAAGTACAATTGTGTACACTTACCATAAATGTAGATGTTCGAGTGTATTCACTGTTGCAGTCATTACATTTGGGTTATCCGCTTGCAGGTAGCCCTCAGTCGGCCTGATTAACAAAGTCTTGAGTCCTGAATCGGTTGCTGTCCCTATTCCATGACGTCAGGTCATCAGGGGTATAAAACATGCAGCCGATGCCATTACATCAGTTTTTCTTGGCCCAGATGTCAGGTGCCCCCCTAATGGGAAGCAATTAAACATAAAAGCACAAAGATATACCTCCAACAAAAAAGCAAATACACCAAAAAGGTTTTTAAGCATAGTACATGAAAGTAGAGGTATAGCCAAAAGAACTTAGGGGGCTGGAGGGAGGGTAACCAGGACTGCAACAGTGAATACACTCGAACATTTACATTTATGGTAAGTGTACACGACTGTACTATGTTCTTCATGTTTCACTGTTGCAGTCATTACATTTGGGTAGATTCCCAAAGCTATGGTTGGGAGGAGGAATTTAGATAGCATTAGGGCCAGCTATAAGGCCCTGCAAGACTGCAGTGGCAAAGCCAGCTCTGGATTTAGAGAAAATTGGCAAATTATAATGCTTGGTGAAAGTATGTTAAGAACTCCAGGTAGCAGCTTCTAGGATGTCCCTGGTAGGGACGCCTCTGAGAAAGGCTGTAGAGGTAGATGCAGCCCTGGTGGAGTGAGGTCTGATCCTCTGGGGGATAGGTTTTCCATGGTGCTTATAGCAGAAATTAATGCAATGGCTTAGCCATTTAAAAATGGTTTGCTTTGAAATAGCCTTCCCTTCTGCCCCTGCAGCAAATGCCACCAGCAGTTGTTCAGATTTACTTTGAGGTTTAGTCCTGTCCAAGTAGAATCTAAGTTGTCTGTGCACATCTAAGGAATGCAGTATCTGTTCCCCTTTATTCTGTGGATTGGGAAAGAAGGTTGGCATATCAATGGACTGATTAAGAGCCACACTGGATACCACCTTGCGCATAAAGGATGGACTGGTTCTGAGGGGCACCCTGTCCACATGAAAGATGATGAAAGGCTCCACTGCCATAAGGGCCTGTAATTCAGATACCCTTCTAGCTGAAGTGATTGCTAAAAGGAAAGCCATTTTCCAAGAAAGAAATTTTAAGTCTGCAGTAGCAGCTGGCTAGAAAGGAGGTAGAGTGAGTTTCTCCAAGACAAAGTTAAGGCTCCAGGCTGGCGTTGGAGCTCTCCTGGGTGGTCTCAAATTTTTGGCCCCTCTGAGGAACTGCTTGAGCAGTGGATGAGAGAAGAGGGGAGGTTCTGTGTTATAATGAGCTGTGAAGCATCTCAGTTAAGTATTGTAAAATCCGAGGTAAACTGGGCACTGCTGTGCTCATCCCTTGAGATTGGTTCCAGACACAGAACCTTTTCCATTTTTCAGCATAAGATTTTCTAGTACTAGGCCTCCTTGCCACTAAAATGATATCCATCAAAGGTTTGCTGAGGGATGGTAAAGGAGAGATTAAGTAATTAGCCAGGCTGCAAGGTTCAGTGTTGGAAGCTGAGGGTGCAGAATCTGGTTCTCCTGCTGAGACAGCAGGGAAGGAGTCTGAGGCAGGTGCCATGGAGATAACCACGACACACTGCACAGGAGGGGGTACCAGTGTTGGTGCAGCCAGTCTGGAGCAATCAAAATCATCCTTGGTTTGTCCTGTTTCATTTTTAGTAGTACTTTGGAGAGCAGAGACAGAGGGGTGAAGACATAGACTGATAGGTTTTTCCAGCTGAAGGGCAGAGCATCCACTTTCCTGGCTTGTTTGTGGGGAGTCCTTGTGCAAAATGTGTCCAATTGGTAGTTCTGGGGAGAGGCAAACAGGACTATATCTGGGCTCCCCCATTTGCTTGTCAACATGTTGAAACTCCTTGGTTCCAGTTTCCACTCGTGTGGGTCCATGAAGTTTCTGCTTAGTCCATCTGCCAGTGTATTGAATTTTCCTTGCAGGAATTGAGCTTGTAGGTGCACTTGGTAGCTTAAGGCTGTGTTCCACAATGCCATGGCTAGTCTGCAGAGGGGGTAAGAATGTGTACCCCCCCTGCTTGTTTATGTACCACATAACAGTGGTGTTGTCTGTCTTTACCATTAGTTGTCCTGGAAGAATGTGGTCCTTGAAGGCGGTCAGAGCATTCTGTACAGCTAACATTTCTTTTTGGCTGATATGCAGGAGCATTTGACTTGGGTTCCATTTGCCCTGAATGCACTTCCCTGCCAGGTGAGCCCCCCATGCATAGTCTGATGCATCTGTTGTTAGGGTTTGGACGGCAAGGGGTGGTGTGAAAGGTAGTCCCTTGTTTTGGTGGCAGGCCTCTACCCATCATAGGAACTCTAGGCATAGGCAAGGTATGATAGTACTCATTGTTTCTAGGTCTTGAGAATGTTGACACCATAGGCTTTTTAGATACCACTGTAGTTTCCTCATATGCAGTCTTGCATATGGAATTAGAAGAATGCAGGAGGCCATGAACCCCAAAGCTTGCAGTATTTGTCTTGCAGATAGCAGGGTTTTTGTGGCCACTTGTTTGAAGTAGGTTGTCAAATTAATTTGCTTTTCTGGCGTGAGGTAAGCCATCTGGGAAGTTGTATTCAAGCTTGCTCCCAGGAATATAATTTGTTGACAGAGTATCGGGTGTGATTTCTTTTCGTTTATGGTATACCCCAGACAAGTTAGAACCCTTTTTACAAAGGCCAGATGATTCAAAAGTATATCCTGGCTTTCTTCCTGAATTAGATAATCGTCCAGGTATGGGTATATTTGAATATTTCTTTGCCTACAAAATGCAATAACTGGAGCTAGGCACTTTGTGAATACGCTGGGCGCAGTAGATAAGCCAAAGGGCAGTGCAGAGAACTGATAGTGTGTGTAGCCTGCTTTGAAGCGTAAGTATCTTCTGCAAGATTCCCTGATTGGGATGTGCAGGTATGCTTCTTTTAAATCTAGTGTTGCCAACTAGGCATCTTTGCCTAGCATAGGAAGTAATTGGTGAAGAGTCAGCATTTTGAATTTTGGAATCTCCAAAAAGGTGTTTAGAGTAGACAGGTCCAGGATAGGATGCCATGAATTGTCTTTTCTGGGTACCAGGAAAAGTCTTGAGTAGAAACCTTGTCCCTTTTCCTCTTCTAGTACCAGCTGAATAGCCCCCATGCATAAGAGAGAAAGTACTTGTTTTGGGCCTCTGCCCACTGATTTGGGGGTAGGTCCGGCCACCCACTTGGTGTTGGCAACGTGTGGAAGTGAAATCTGTATCCCTGGGACACTATATTTAAAACGCATTTCTCCTGGGTAATGAGTTTCCAATTCTTTGCATGAAGAGCAATCTTTCCCCCCAAAGGGGCAGTCAGTTGATAAGTGCTTGGAAATTTTAAAAGGAAGTCATTGAGACAGTTTACCATATGGGGGGAGTCTTATTATTCCTAGACTTGGAAGTGGAGGCCCCCCACTGCTTAGTTCTGTGAGTCCCCTGGGACTGAAACTTGGGGATTTTGCTGTGTCTGGGTTTGGCTTGAAAAGACCTGGAAGGGGCTGGAAAGGACCAATTCTTAAAGGGACAGTGCCTACTAAATCTAGAAGGCTGAACTTGTAAAAAATCTTTAACAGTTAGCATAGATTTAGCTTTATCTTCCATCTTTTTAAGAACTTCCTCAACCTTGTTGCCAAACAGGCGGTCCTGATTTAAAAGAGCATCCAACAATTTAGCTTTAACATGGTCAGGCAAAGATTGCTCCTTAAGCCAAGCATGCCTTCTGAGCACAGACCCAGTAACAGTAGCCCTGCAAGAGGCCTCTAATGAATCAAAACCACATTGAAAAGTATGTTTTCCAACTTGTTCGGCAGAATGCATTAAATCCTGTAATTTTTTAATTTCCACAGAGTCAGGAATCAGCATCATTTTCTGTTTAAGCAGTCCAATAACATGCTGCTGATATTTTAACATATGAAACTGGCAGTTTAAAGCCCTAATGGCCAAGATTGCAGAAGTGTAAACATTCTTACCCCATCTATCCAGTGCCCTGGAGTCTCTATCAGAAAGGCTAGAATGTTTAGCAGTAGAAGCCTTAATGCCCTTGGGCCCCTGTGAAATAGTCTCTAGATCTGCAATAAGATTTTTGAAAAGGAACTTGTGGGACTCAGGGACCCTGTAGTATCGGTCAGGTTTTCTGGGAGCAGGAGGCAGGGAATCAGGGGTCAAAGTAGATTCAGAGAAAGCATCATCAACAATGTCTAGTACAGGAGGAATAGCTAAAGGCCTATGCTGAGGTAGGAGAAGGAAATCCCTAAGCCTCTTTTTTGAATCAGAAAAATCCTGGCTTTCCCAGTGGAAATGCTCCCTTAAGAGTATGTAAGGTTTCCCCAAAAGAAAAATCCTCAGGAGGGGAAGCAGAGGGAATAGAGTCCCCTGCATCAGAATCCTCATAAGTAGGTAAGGGCAAATCCAGATCATCAGAAGAGTCAGAAAAAACAGAATCCTGATCAGAAGATTCATAATCAACTTCAGTCCTAGGCCTCTTAGAAGGGGGGGGGGGGTTGGCTACCCCTGATTAGAGTTATTAGATCTTCAGTCATTCTTATCATTTGTTTTTTAGGCATAGAGGCCTGAGTATGTGGCCTGGGCATTGGTTATTTAGACATGGATCGAGATTTATGCCTAAGTAATGAAGAAGGCGTTGATTTAATATGCAAGTCCATAGGCCTGAATACACCCTCAGAAGCCAGTGCCTGCACATCGGCACTGGACCCATCCAAGGTAGAAACATCCGTGGATTCCATAGTTGAAGCATCTCGCGGCATACCGGACTCAGAATGGGTCTCAGTAGAGGCCTGTGAATCAGAAAGCGGGTATCAGGGGCTGCGAAAGCATCTCACTGAGTACCGGCAAACTGGCAACTGGCTTAGGAGAAGTGTCATCGGCAGTTTTGGACCTCAGCGGCCTGTCTCTGTCTTTATCTTTGCTTTTTTTCGGAATCCAGATAGTCGGATGGCTAACCGATGACATTTCTGGATAATTAAACAGAGAACCGAAATATTTAGAGGCGAAAATATACAGACGGATAGTACGCTGATTAAATAAAGCACAAAACCGACAGCAAGGTATGTCGTGGTCAGGGCCTAGGCAAGGAATACAGTACGAATGAAAATCTTTATGAGGTATTTGCTTTCCACAAGTAATGCAATTATTAACTTTTACTGACATCGGTAAGGAGCAAGAAAAAGTTTCCCTAACGGGTATTTAGTTTTAGTTTAAGACTTCGGTTCTGAAACTCGAAAACAAAAATTTCAGGAGTCGGCCAACCGACACTTGTGAACTGCTTCTGCTTCGGGCACCGCACGGCAAGAAAGACTGATGTAATGGCATTGGCTGCATGTTTTATACACCTGACGACCTGATGTCATGGAAGAAGGGACAGCAACCAACGCAGGACCCAAGACTTTGTTAATCAGGCTGACTGAGGGCTACCTGCAAGCAGATAACCCAAATGTAATGACTGCAACAGTGAAACACGAGGAACATCTCCTCTGAGTGTGAGAGGGCAGGGATTCAAGATTCTTGGTGTAGATACATCTCTTACACTCCGTACTACATACAGTTGTCAGTGTGCGAGGCAGTTGCTACACTGCCTCAGGAGACCCAAGTCAACAAGGCTGGTATGAGAAATAAGGGCAGTCCAACTGTTCATAATGCTAGGTTTGAAGAACTGTATCAGAAAAGGGGTGCTTTCAGGACTGATATAGGAGGTGCTATGCAGATGGATATTTCTGAGGGGGGTTTTGGCTGGTGGTTTAATAGGTCACAGCTCACTAGTAATACTTCTTAGACATGAGATGTACTAAAAATGAGGACTACACTAATGTACTAAAGCTGTATCTAAGAGAAAAATAGTAGAAGTCATCTGTCCGCTATGGCGCAAAATTGCAAGGCTGTGCACAGTGCTGCGCGATGCACAAACAAACAAAACCCGCTCAAACACAGGGCTTAAATACCAGAAGCTAAAAACTTTAAAAAAAAACTTTAAAAAATTTAAAAGACGCAATGAAGGTGCTTATACCAAGCCCAAGACCAATCACCCTTCACCAGATGGGTTCCAATCAGCATACTTCTCTCACAAGGATGCAGAAGGGCCCCTTCCAATCAAAGATGGCTTGGAAAATGTGCTCAGAATACAACAGCCACTACAAACAAACCTAGCTGTGCTAAGCTAGGAGCAAACCCGAGCCACAGGGCTCCAATCTGCTTACCCCCATGATGTCACCTAACTCCTAGGCTTGCAACAAGCTATTCCTACTCTTACACTGTTGGGACCTGACTAGCATGTTGAGGAAAACTGGGATTCACTATCATTCCCCTCATTTGCATAGGATGGCCTGCTAATGCATAGTTACATGTCTCACACTGAGCCTCCCCCCTTAGCAACCACTACTCACTGGCCATGTTGTCTTCTGTCTGCCATTGACTTGCATGGCAGAATAGTGATTTTAGTTAGAATGTTTAATTTAGGTTTATTTTGTTATTTTTCCCCCCGATCCCAGTTGCACGCCTCTGCCCTATGCTTAAACAGCCGAGATCGGCTAAAAAAAAAAAATAAAAGTAGATTTTTTTTTTATTTTTTGGGCTGTTTGCAATGCCAATGGCCTTATACTTGGCCATTGGCATGCTTCCTAGATGATATACAGCCTTTATTTGGAGCTGTCACAGCTCCGTTTTGGATTTTGCAGAAATGTACACGGTTACTAACAGAGAACATTTCTGCAGAATGCACTAGTCCTGCACGGCCGGTTGCAAGCTTCCTGGATCACAAACTCACCTCATTTGCATGGATTTCTCCTGCAAATGGGGTGATTTGCATACAGGGGCTTATCCCTTGCAGGACTAGTGCAGGAGTGCTCGTGCACGCCCCCTACAGGCTGTTCCTGGATCGCACAGCAGACATACTGCCTGCTAGGGCTCCTGCACTGATCTTGCACGCCATGCAAGGCATAGAGAATCCGGTGGACTATGTATTTAATTGATCTCCTACAAAATGTACCTCTAAAAATACTCTGCTTCATCCACTTTCAAGGCAATTCCCTTTCAGCTACCTGCAATCTGTGAACTGTAACTTACTGAATTTCCTTTCTGTAAACTCTCCTGCTCCCTCTCAGAGTTCAACAGACTAAGACCTACTGGTCAGATGACTCTAGTATTACAATAAATACCATACAACACACAAAATGAGCATGCATCTCATGTTAAAAAATACAATTTTAACTGTGGTCAGATATAACTTCAAATGAACACAAATTAATGGTGTGCTGAACATTTAAAGAACACAGTTTTCATGCATTTAGGTACTGGGTGGTCATTAACAATCAAATGATAAACTTAATCAGATAATGCAATGAACATACATCTACATGTTAAATGACTTACAAAACTTTAGAATTAGTCACCTTAAAAGTCCCCCCAGTAAGTCAGATCTTTATGCCCAACCTTTTCAAAGATTCATACACTGTTACTAGGCTAAAGGCCTGGGGGGGCCTTTCTAAGCCTAGCCAAGTATTCCCGAAAGAATAATGATGTCCTGCATCCAAATAGGGCATTGAGGGTCAGGCATTTATAAGCTACCTCTGTCCATAAGGGACATAGGTGCCAGGCCCGGTGTAAATTTCCTATTCCCCATCCACTGATCTAGGTTGGCTTAAACTGGGTAAAAGACAAACTCCGCTTCATATGGATGGGAAACCTGTTCCATAGGAGGGGCAGTCTCTGGAACACACATCTGTCTCTTCAGCATGTTCTGTTTAAGTCACAGCAATAATTCAGCTCCTTAGACCTGAATCTGGATAGGCCATATCACACACGCACTCAAGTCTTTCGAGAACATGTACTGTTATAACTCAGTCATGTTGGTGTGAACGACTTAAGACGTACCTCTCTGGGCTAGATGAAGAGACACATGACTGAGCTCTCAGACTATGTGTCTCAGGCAGGTATGTCCCTAGCCTTAAGCAGTATTTTACCCTCACTTAGGATAATGCCTCAATACAAACAGAAAATGACTGACTTCAGTAATTGGTTTAGTTTCTGGTGTCATTCTAAGAGGATCCAGTATCTGTCACCCTGGAATAACGTGATCGACAGACCTCGATGCTCTGCCGGAGATTATCTTTATCTGAAACCCCTGGGATTTCAGATACTGGCCAAGGCTCTTGCCTACCCCATAGTGCCTTTCGTATACAGTGTGTCAAGGACAGAATTCTTGATGTAAAAACTCCATCGAAAAACAACCTCAAGGTTATGCTGCTAAATGCTAGGAGTCTTAAAACAAAACTGCACTCACTGGAAGCAACCCTCACCTTGGAAGATGCAGACATTTGTGCAGTCATGGAGTCCTGGTTCAAGGCTGTTGAGAGCACCCCAGCCATACCAGGTTACACCTCCTTCCACACATTCAGACCACAAACTGAAAGCGTGAAAACTCAAGGAGGCAGTCCTATCAATATTCATTAAAGATAAATACATCTCCAGATTGTTTAAACACTATATGATTCCTTGGAGGTACTTCAGGTGGAAGTAACTGTTGGCAGGACAGCTATTCAAGTCACTGTCAACTACAGGACCCCCTCCATGAATCAGGACACCCACTCTGCCTATTTGGAACTACATGAGACTATCAAGATACATCTGAACACCATGGTTTTGGGCAACTTTAACTACCCATCCATTGAGTGGGTAAATTACTTGTGCTCAAACTCACTTACCAAAAGGTTGCTTGACTTTTATAAATCCAATGCCCTGGACCAACTGGTTGGCACCCCTACAAAAGGTGACAACATCCTGGATCTGGTGCTTATCAATATGGGGGACCACTGTTAGCACCCCCACTGTGAGGTCTTCCCTGACCACAAATAAGTCTCATTCGATGTAACTATCACACCTGACCTCCACCTCCAGCAGCAACTAAATTAAAAAACTTCTCCAAAGCAGATTACAACCTCTTACAGGATGGTATAAATAACTTCAGTGCACCCCCCTCCCCCTCAGATGGAACTGGCAACTATGCAGAGTTCTACACCAAAGTTTGTATAACTGGATTGACTCTGCCGTACCAGACAGGATCAAAACAAGTTCCTCAAGGAACAGCAAACCAGCCTGGTGGACAACTGCCATTAACAGGCTTAACAATAACAATATGGAAATGTTGTCTGAGAATAAGAGGGAGCGAGCCCTAAACTGGAAACACTCCCTCCTAACCTTAAACAATTCAATATGACTTCAACAAAGGACAACCATAAAGCATGCTTTAGTTACATACATAAGCTAAAAAGAAAGGCCCAGATTTGTGCCAAACTGGTAGTTAATGCTAACACATATACTGAGCCTGTGGACATAACTAACCTGTTGGCCGACAGGTTCTGTGAAAACTTCACTCCTCTGTTCCCACCACACTTACCCCATGACATCCCTACCACCTGTCCCCTACATTGCATCTCTGAAAAGCAGGTCATAAATGCCCTCTCTAAGGGGCCAAGAACACAACATCTACGGGACCTGATAACATCCCAGGCTGCGTTCTACAAGGGCTCCAACAAGAATTAGCAATACCATTGGGTACTCTTTTCAATCATAGTCTAAGCACCAGCTTCATCCCAGCTGAATGGGAAATGGCCGCTGTTATCCCCTTGCACAAAGGTGGTGCTTGCACTGACCATGGGAACTACAGACCTAAGCCTGACTAGCTTTATCTGCAAGCCCAATAAGTGAATCATCATGGACTTTATCAACAAAAATATAGGTAATCTCCAAACACTTGACCCTACTCAGTCTGGATTTGTCAAAGGGAGATCATGCCTGTTAAACCTGGTGGACTTCTTTGAGACCGTCACCAAGGCACTGGACGAGGGGAAATCTGTGCATACAGCCTATCTAGACTTAGCCAAGGCGTTTGACACTATCCCCCACTCAGGTGTACTTGCTCACTGAAAAACTCACCCGGCTAGGTATTAACCCTTAAATTGTTAGAAAGGTCACTAACTGGCTCACTGATAGAACCCATATAGTCAAAATAGGAGAATCCACTTCCAACAGCAGACCTGTAGCCAGTGCTGTTCCACAGGGATCAGTCCTGCGACCTCTACTGTTTGGAATCTATTTCTCCGAAGTACAAGCAAAAGCTAAAGGTCTGTGTCTGACAAAGTTTGCTGTTGACTGCAAACTGGGAGCGATCATAGAATCTCCAAATGATGTCAGCATCCTACAACAGTGTCTTACACAAACAGATGACCGGTGACAAAGTCATGACCTTAAATTCAATGCAACAAAATGTATTATCATCCCTTTCGGTAAAAGTGATGTTCCTGCTAACTACCACATCAATACCAACACCTTAAGTACATAGTCAGTGGTGAGAGACCTGGACACACAGGTTGACAGCAACCTTACCTTTGACGACCATGTCTCCACAATGGTAAGAATGGCATTCTATACTGCTCATCTCATAAGGGCATTGCCTCCAGAAATAAAAGTATTTATAACTTCCCTGTACTCTTCTCTCATCAGGCCAATAACTGAGTACAATGCCCCTTTTGGTATGTACCTTTCCAAACACCTGCAGCAACTGAAGAGACCACAAAGATTCCTCACAAGGAAAATTCAAGGTCTTCAGCATCTGTCCTATGTGGATCGTTTGAAATCACTGTCACTTTATTCTGTTTCAGACTACTCAGAGGTGATATTTTTCTTGCATACAAGGCAATCTCTGACCCTGCTTTAATGGAAATGCGGCATATCTATAAATCAAATGCTACACGGGTTACTCGCTCTAAAGACCTTAACCTGGTATGTGATTTTAATAGAACCTGCTGGAGGAAGAGGTTTGTCTCCCAGAGGTTACCATACATTTGGAACAGACTTCCACATTATGTCAAGCAAAGAACTCATTGGGCCTCTTCAAACGTAATCTGAACGACTGGATGGGTAACCGTAAATTCACCCCGGGGGTTCCACCTGTGTCCCTCTTGGACAGAGGCAATAGGTGCCAATAAGGTTAGTACCTGGTGAGGCTTGTAAGGGCCCTAGGGCCATTAGCCTAGTAACCTCCTTTGATCCTATAAATTTCTGGTAATCTTTGACTTACGAATATGCAGGAGATTCATAAGTGTGGGGTATGTGGATGCCTTGTAAGCCAGGCACAAATCAACCCTCAGCAACCTATAGCAGACTAAGTAGAGGGAAAGGGCTTTATGGCGCTCTTCAAAAGGCAGGTTTGTTATGCCTCGTATTCTTTTTGAAAGAAACCTTTCAGTCGCTCTAGTTGCTGCATATTCCTGGTCAGGTACATACCAAAGGGAGCACTGTACTCTATCACTGGTCTGATAAGGTTGGAGTACAGTGGGTTAACGATCTCTCTGGACCTACATGCCATGCTATTACTTATAAGCTGTGCAACATAAAAGGACTTCCTCATCACTGTGATCATGTGGGGGTCGAAGGTAATGTTACTGTCTACATGCGTACCCAGATCTTTGACCACTAGGTTGAGTCTTAAGGGAGTAGTACCTACATGGTAATTTGATGGGATGGTTAACTTCCCAAAGGGTTAAAGTATGCATTTCTTAGCATCGAGTTTAAGACCATGGCTTTGGCACCATTTATTAGACAGAGACGCACCTTCTTGAAGAATGCTGGTGCCTACAGGGGAGTTGATGAAAATCCTGCTTGCAATCATCTGCAAATGTATTCAGCCATAAACCTTCAGCATTTGCTTCCATTTCAGAGAAACAGATGCCAAAAAGGAGCGGGCAAAGTACAGAGCCCTGAGGGACTCCTCTAGTGACTGGCCTCTTGGTGGAGTTAGCTTCACCTATTTTGACCTCCTGGGTCCTATCAATGAGCCAAATGGCTACCCAGCAGGTGATAAAAAGGGTTTATACTTAAATTAATAAGCTTTGAAAATATATAAACTCCTAATCACTAAAGGCTGCTCAACTAAACAAAAATATTTAGAAAACAAAAAGAGCTTGGTCACCATGGAGAAACATTTATTAATTAATAAAACAATAAAACGGCATAAAAGCAGCATAGACATAGAAACAGATAAGCGCTTTCAACTCATAGAGCCTTCATCAGATCCTCCATTACTGCCAATACTCCTCCCCTTTAAAGCAAACAGCAACCAATTAAAATTAATCTAGAAAGTCCCCTCCCTTTCATCAAATAGTTAAAAGGGAGGAGACTTCCCAGATAAAATTTTAATGGGTTGTTTTTTGCATCAAAGGGGAGGAACACTAACAGTAATGCAGTATTTGAATGGGTTGAATGGTGAGGGACTCTAGTACACTGAGATAGGTAGTATGGGTTTCCTGGGACATGGAGGGGGACCTGTATGTTGCAAGGATATAGTACGGCACCCTGTTTATGGTGAGTTGCACATGTAGTAGATCCAGTGGGTCATACACTTTAACTAGTCTGGATGTGAGATTAGTCTTAATACAGACTGATACTCCCCCCACCTTTAGTTCCCTCCAGTGCAGTAGCTGGTCTAAAGGTGAGAAAGGCATTTTAACCTTGCATTGCTGCAATACTCTCAGCGACTTTAAACCATATCTCCATTACTACACAGATTTCTACACTCTCCAGAGAGAGAAAAACTTGCAGGGAGTTGAGTTTCTTGTTAAGATTTCTAGCACTGAGCAGAACCACATTCAGCTATTCCTTCATAGGTTCAGTTACGTCAGTAGGTTTCTGCACTTTGGCATTGCCTAAAAAAAGGTACTATGGGGGTGGAAATGGTCTATGCCAATATCCAAAAGTCTAGAGGGGATACGTGCAGACCATCCCTGGCAAATCAGAGCGGTCTGTCAACTAAGTCCTCTCCGGCTGTCAAATATTGTACCCGCCTGGAATGACACCAGAAGGTAAGCCAGTTGTTAAAATAATTTCCTGTTGGTAACATGGCGTCATCACTTGAGAAGGTGGTATGCTGCTCAGTGCTAGGCTCATACTTGCCTGAGACAGATAATCAGCTAGCCTGATCTTGTCTCGCTTCATATAGTCAAGGGAGGTACGTCGTAAGTCATTAACACCCACATGGACTATGACTAGTACCTGCAGTTCAATGACCTGAGTGCCTGTGTGACTTAATGGATCCTAGGCCCAAATCCATTAACTGTGACTCTCTATCAAGTAGAATACAACACAGATGAGGCACCAACTGGCACCAAGTCCAATGCTTCAACACAAAACGAAATAACAGGAATCAAGTAGTAAAGGATTTATTCTCTCTAGTGCCTCGGCCACCAACAGCCTTCAAGGAGTAAAAAAACAATACACTCCACACAATATATATACACATCATGAAGTGACAATTAAGCAATTAAACAATTGAACAATTAATATAATTAAAATTTTAAAAATACAGCAT
The DNA here is from genome assembly GCF_019279795.1 of Protopterus annectens. Classification (NCBI taxonomy): domain Eukaryota; kingdom Metazoa; phylum Chordata; order Ceratodontiformes; family Protopteridae; genus Protopterus; species Protopterus annectens. The sequence goes on from NC_056732.1 coordinate 1,607,601,232, forward strand.
CACTATTCAAGAATACTTTTCCAACAGAATTCTACATTCAACCCCCTGGGTACCAGAGTATTATACTTTAATATAAAAATAGCTTCCTTTTTTAAAAGTATGCATCTAGCTTTGTCTTTGTCAAGATCAGATGCCATAATATGTTGTAAAACAGTCGCTTTTAAACCCACAGGGTTGCTACCATAATATTCTTTGAAGTGCTGGGCTACAGGGCTATCCTCCCTGTTATTCCGAATGTCTCTTAAATGTTCTAGCAAACTCACTTTGAACATTCTTTTTGTCTGTCCGATATAAAACTTTTCATAACTACATTTAATTGCATAAATCACCCCATTTGTTCTGCAGTTATAAACACCATTAGGTGAAAAACGAAATATTATTAATACAGGGAAAACAATTCACTGTATAAGAACAAATACTACACTTCCCACAAGGCTTAAAGCCTCTTTCCACAATTTGTGTAGACAATCTCAATTCTGGTCTAATAAATTTACTATAAACTAACAGGTCCTTTATATTCCTTCCCCTCTTAAAGGAAAAGACTAACTTTTTATTCACTAGACCTGTTAGATCTTTAAAATTCCTTAAAAATTCCCAAAAGTGCAAAATGCACTGCCTAATATTTTCACTACAAATATTATATGTAGAGACTATAAAAATTTTTTCTGACTCTATATCATAATTCATCCCATTATTCTGCTTATTCCTAAAAATTTTTTTATTATAGCTATTGTTATGATATCTAATATTAAATACCTTTTGAATGTCCTTGTTAATTAATTTGATATCATATTTTCTAGTAATGAACATATTTTTCGTTTGTTCAATTTCCCTCAAAAATGTATTTTCTTCGTTACATAATCTGGAGATTCTTAAAAACTCTCCATAGGGCAAAGAATTTATAATCTGTCACGGGTGACAACTGGTGCCCATTAAGAATTCATTAACTGTTCCAAACTTTCTATGAATACTTGTATTAATTTTATTTCCTATTTTTCCACATAAAATAACGTCCAAAAATGTAACCTGTTGCCCATATTGTAGACTATTAAACACTATACCAAATCTATTAACTTGAATGTCTTGGACAAAAGTATGCAGTAGGTGAAAGCCACCTTCACATAAGAATACCAAATCATCTATGTATCTAAAGTATGACCTAACATAGTTCTTAAAAAACAATTTATTATAGATACATTCCCTTTCAACCAAACCCATAAAAATATTAGCGTACATGGGTGCAAATGGTGCACCCATGGCTGTACCTTGAATCTGGTGAAATAATTGATTTTCACAATAAAAATAATTATGTTCTAAACAAAATTTGACTAGATCTAATATATAATGAGCAAAAGGAGTATTACCCATCTGCAGTAATATGGCCTCCAACCCAAATGCATGTTGAATGTTGGTATATAGACTTTTAACGTCTAGTGTTATCCAGTACATATCTTCTTGCCATACAATATTTTTAATTTTACTTAGAAAATCAAATGAATCTTGAATATAAGAAGGAAGTTGTTTAGCTTCCTTCAACAAAATACCATGCGATATATTTCCTAAATTATGCAAAAAGTATTTACAGGCAGAGACAATGGGACGTCCAGGTGGAGTAACATAATCCTTGTGAATCTTTGGTAAGCAATAAAAATATGCTGGACCTGTATCTTCACAAGAAAGTTTATTTTTAACATCCTTCTCACACCAGTATCCAAGTCTCAAGCCTCTTTGAATCAATGCAGCATAGTTTATTTTAGCTTGCTCTATCGAGTTAATATTCACTTTTTTATATACTGTTTCAACTTCTAATAAATCAAGGCACATTTTAAGATATTGAGTGTAATGCATTATTACAATTTTATTGCCTTTATCAGAAGGCTTAACAACCAACTCTTTTTGTTTAGATAATTTAATCAACGCTAACCATTCTTTTTTAGTTAGATTATATTGAACTTGTTTTAAATTAAAATTTTTGAACATCATATCATATTCAAATTCAATCATGGACTGAATTTTTTTAATACCCTCATGAATAGAAGGTGGCATAAACTTGCTATTATGTCCCACTGCAGAAGTATCAATCGTACAATAAGCATTAAAATCAGTGTTGCAGGAAACAAATGAGTCTATTTCAGAATAATATTCATCACTACTAAAGGTACTGTCATTCAAAGTATTATTAGTCACATCAGAACTAACACAGTTTTCAAAAAATGCCATAAATGCATTTTTCTAATTACTTTAAATAACTCAATTTTACATTCATAAAGCTTAGGTATCACAGTTGGAACAAACTTCAAACCAAAATTCAGAACAGAGAAAACATCATCTTCAAGCCTTGTGGGAAGTGTAGTATTTGTTCTTATACAGTGAATTGTTTTCCCTGTATTAATAATATTTCTTTTTCACCTAATGGTGTTTATAACTGCAGAACAAATGGGGTGATTTATGCAATTAAATGTAGTTGTGAAAAGTTTTATATCGGACAGACAAAAAGAATGTTCAAAGTGAGTTTGCTAGAACATTTAAGAGACATTCGGAATAACAGGGAGGATAGCCCTGTAGCCCAGCACTTCAAAGAATATCATGGTAGCAACCCTGTGGGTTTAAAAGTGACTGTTTTACAACATATTATGGCATCTGATCTTGACAAAGACAAAGCTAGATGCATACTTTTAAAAAAGGAAGATATTTTTATATAAAAGTATAATACTCTGGTACCCAGGGGGTTGAATGTATAATTCTGTTGGAAATGTATTCTTTAATAGTGATGCTGTATTTTTAAAATTTTAATTATATTAATTGTTCAATTGTTTAATTGCTTAATTGTCACTTCATGATGTGTATATATATATATATATATATATATATATATATATATATATATATATATATATATTGTGTGGAGTGTATTGTTTTTTTTTACTCCTTGAAGGCTGTTGGTGGCCAAGGCACTAGAGAGAATAAATCCTTTACTACTTGATTCCTGTTGTTTCGAACTGTGACTCTCTCCTTACTCAGTCAGGCAAGGGGGACATCAGTGTGCTTCACTATAGAATCACCAATGACCAGGAAATTTGTCTGTGTGCTGGTGTGCCTTAAGGGCTAAGCAGTGGAGGCATTGGATACAGTGTTACTATGTGTAGCTGTTGGTAGTGTTTTAACCGAGTGTTTACATGATGGCAGGAGGTCTTAGTGGTTTAGTAAGGCTACCCGTAAAATCCTCAGCATAAGTAGTTTGACATGTAGAGCCTTTACCCTGTGCAGTAGGCATGGTGCACGTGTCACTGACAACCTCTATAGGATTAGTTTTGGTTATATGAGAGTTTTCTGTTAAAAGTATATTTATACCTCTCGCACACATTAACTGTTTTATTAAGAATAAGTGATTAAGAATAAGACTGGCCACAGAGAGACACCTCTAGCTTTGAAGGATGTCCATTTGTGTTCCAGTTTGCAATTTCACATGCAGTAGTCATGTATATGCTTTTGTTATCAAAGTTCTACAGAAACAAAAATATTCTAGAGCAAACAAGGTAAATGTCACATAATATGTGAGAAATGTACTCACAGCTGCTTGCTGCTGTTTTAATTTGTCTCTGTACTCTTCCAGTTCCTTCAGGTTCAGAAAAGGTGGAAGCTTCTGTAAATTCAAAATAATAAGTACG